>NC_034202.2:46136743-46149243 GCF_002021735.2 Oncorhynchus kisutch | reverse complement strand
CACTATTATTATGTAGTCCACTATTATTATATAGTCCCCTATTATTATATAGTCCCCTATTATATAGTCCACTATTATATAGTCCACTATTATATAGTCCACTATTATTATATAGTCCCCTATTATATAGTCCACTATTATTATATAGTCCACTATTATTATATAGTCCACTATTATTATGTAGTCCACTATATTATATAGTCCCCTATTATATAGTCCCCTATTATTATATAGTCCACTATTATTATGTAGTCCACTATTATTATATAGTCCCCTATTATATAGTCCCCTATTATTATATAGTCCCCTATTATTATATAGTCCCCTATTATATAGTCCACTATTATATAGTCCACTATTATTATATAGTCCACTATTATATAGTCCCCTATTATTATATAGTCCCCTATTATATAGTCCACTATTATATAGTCCACTATTATTATATAGTCCACTATTATATAGTCCACTATTATTATATAGTCCCCTATTATATAGTCCCCTATTATTATATAGTCCACTATTATATAGTCCACTATTATTATATAGTCCACTATTATATAGTCCACTATTATTATATAGTCCACTATTATATAGTCCACTATTATTATATAGTCCACTATTATTATGTAGTCCCCTATTCCCTATGTCGTTCCACTATTATTATGTAGTCCCCTATTCTCTATATAGTCCACTATTATTATGTAGTCCACTATTATTATGTAGTCCCCTATTCCCTATATAGTCCCCTATTATTATGTAGTCCCCTATTCCCTATGTAGTCCACTATTATTATATAGTCCCCTATTATTATGTAGTCCCCTATTCCCTATGTAGTCCACTATTATTATGTAGTCCACTATTATTATGTAGTCTACTATTATTATGTAGTCCCCTATTCCCTATATAGTCCCCTATTCTCTATATAGTCCCCTATTCTCTATATAGTCCCCTATTATTATGTAGTCCCCTATTATTATGTAGTCCCCTATTCCCTATGGTGCTGGTGCTGTGTTTCATATAGTACCCTATTCCCTATGTAGTCCACTATTATTATATAGTCCCCTATTCCCTATACAGTCCCCTATTATTATGTAGTCCCCTATTATTATGTAGTCCACTATTATTATATAGTCCACTATTATTATATAGTCCCCTATTCCCTATATAGTCCCCTATTATTATATAGTCCCCTATTCCCTATATAGTCCCCTATTATTATATAGTCCACTATTATTATATAGTCCCCTATTCCCTATATAGTCCCCTATTATTATGTAGTCCCCTATTATTATGTAGTCCCCTATTCCCTATGTAGTCCCCTATTATTATATAGTCCACTGTATAGGGACTAGGGTGCCGTTAGGGACTCAGTCTGGGTATTTAACAATGGCTACTCATGCTGACTCATCAGAACTATACTAGACGTCTTCATGTGAGGAACATTATGCATTCTGTTTAGATGAGCAGGATACCAGGTGAAACAGACTGTTTAGATGACCAGGATACCAGGTGAAACATTATGTTTAGATGACCAGGATACCAGGTGAAACATTGTTTAGATGACCAGGATACCAGGTGAAACATTATGTTTAGATGACCAGGATACCAGGTGAAACATACTGTTTAGATGACCAGGATACCAGGTGAAACATACTGTTTAGATGACCAGGATACCAGGTGAAACATTGTTTAGATGACCAGGATACCAGGTGAAACATTGTTTAGATGAGCAGGATACCAGGTGAAACATTGTTTAGATGAGCAGGATACCAGGTGAAACATTGTTTAGATGACCAGGATACCAGGTGAAACATTGTTTAGATGACCAGGATACCAGGTGAAACATTGTTTAGATGACCAGGATACCAGGTGAAACATTGTGTTTTAGATAACCAGGATACCAGGTGAAACATTGTGTTTTAGATGACCAGGATACCAGGTGAAACATTGTGTTTTAGATGACCAGGATACCAGGTGAAACATTGTGTTTTAGATGACCAGGATACCAGGTGAAACATTGTGTTTTAGATGACCAGGATACCAGGTGAAACATTGTGTTTTAGATGACCAGGATACCAGGTGAAACATTGTGTTTTAGATGACCAGGTGAAACATTGTGTTTTATATGACCAGGTGAAACATTGTGTTTTAGATGACCAGGTGAAACATTGTGTTTTAGATGACCAGGTGAAACATTGTGTTTAGATGACCAGGATACCAGGTGAAACATTTGCCTGAAGACTCAAACTGAATTCTCCCTCTATGTTCTCAACACACTTCAGTCTGAGACTGCCGCCATTGAAGTAGTTTGTGCTGACAAAACGATAATCACGCGATTTGGATTGTTTTTAAACCTATCAGAACATCAAAGCCAATGACACGTTTTCAAAACGCCATTTTACCCACGTGTGTTCTGGCTCTGGGCCCAACCCATCGGTTTCTGGACCAATCAGTACAATTAGAGTGTTTTTCCATTCTAGACCTTGTCGGAGAGGGAGTCAGACCCAGACGATGAGTCTGAGTAGCCAGACAACTGGAAAAGGATACGTGTTCCATGTGGATTAATACAGGTACACACACACGCTCTCTCACTGGACAGTTTATTAGGCACACCCATCTAGTACTGGGTCAGACCCCCGCCCGACCCCACTTTGCCTCCAGAACAGCCTGAATTCTTTGGGGGGATTCTACAAGGTGTCGGAAACCTATTCCATCTCATCCCGAAGATGCTCCGTTGGGTTGAGGTCTAGTTCTGCACACCACCGAGGTACTGCGCTGTTATTTTCCCTGTTTTGTGGGACCGCCTGTTCCCTCGCACGATTCTTTCCCTTGTCCTCGGACGAGCTGTTTTCACCCACAGGACTGCCGCTCACTGGATGTTTGTCGAGGCGTTTTTCGGTAAACCCTAGACACTGTCGTGTGTGAAAAGCCCGGTTAAGGCGGTCGACGATCGTACCACGCTCAAAGGTCAATCGTTTTTGTCCCTTCTAACGTTCAATGGAACAGTAACTGAATGCCTGTCTGCCTGCTTTATATAACAAGCCACGGTCACGTGACTCAGTGTCTGTAGGAGGGAACCATTTTTTTTGTGAACGTGGGTGGTGTACCTAATAAACTGTCCAGTGAGTGTTTACCTCGTCCCATTAGTGAGTACAGTAAACACATGTTATATATGTGTGTATTTTACTCCTGTTATTCGGTTGACCAGGCTGTGCTGTAAGGTCAATGGTTGACGTGTGCGGACCATGCTCAGTGATGAAGTTTCCCCCCTTCTCCTAGGTTCAGATCTAGGGTCAGTTTCCCCCAGGTAAAGATCTAGGGTCAGTTTCCCCTAGGTTCAGATCTAGGGTCAGTTTCCCCTAGGTAAAGATCTAGGGTCAGTCTAGGTTCAGATCTAGGGTCAGTCTAGGTACAGATCTAGGGTCAGTTTCCCCTAGGTTCAGATCTAGGGTCAGTTTCCCCTAGGTAAAGATCTAGGGTCAGTCTAGGTTCAGATCTAGGGTTAGTTTCCCCTAGGTAAAGATCTAGGATCAGTTTCCCCTAGGTAAAGATCTAGGGTCAGTCTAGGTTCAGATCTAGGGTCAGTTTCCCCTAGGTTCAGATCTAGGGTCAGTTTCCCCTAGGTAAAGATCTAGGGTCAGTTTCCCCTAGGTACAGATCTAGGGTCAGTCTAGGTTCAGATCTTGGGTCAGTTTCCCCTAGGTAAAGATCTAGGTTCAGATCTAGGGTCAGTCTAGGTACAGATCTAGGATCAGTTTCCCCTAGGTAAAGACCTAGGATCAGTTTCCCCTAGGTAAAGACCTAGGATCAGTTTCCCCTAGGTACAGATCTTGGGTCAGCTTCCGCTTCCCCAAATCCGAACCTTAACCATTATTGGGGAAAATGCTGAACTGACCCAAGATCAGCATCTAGGGGCAACTTCGCCCTGCTCTGTGAAGCTCCTGTGTTTTAACCCCCGTGCTGTCACAAAGGAGGGCGATCGCTGTGATTCTCTTGGCACTCTACTGTGTGTGTGTGTGTGTGTGTGTGTGTGTGTGTGTGTGTGTGTGTGTGTGTGTGTGTGTGTGTGTGTGTGTGTGTGTGTGTGTGTGTGTGTGTGTGTGTGTGTGTGTGTGTGTGTGTACAGTGCCTTCAGAAAGTATTCACACTCCTTGACTTTTTCCAAATGTAGTTGTGTTACAGCCTGAATTTTAATGGATTAAATGTAGATGTTGTGTCACCAGCCTCTACACACACTACCCCATAATGTCAAAGTGGAGTTATGTTTTTAGACATTTTTACAATCTAATTAAAAATGTAAAATCTGAGATGTCTTGAGTCAAGTATTCAACTCCTTTGTTATGGCCTAAATAAGTTCAGGAGTAAACATGTCTTTAACAAGTCACCTAATAAGTTGCATGGACTCTGTGTGCAATAATACTGTTTAATATGATTTTTGAATGACTACCTCATCTCTGTACCCCACACATACAATTATCTGCAAGGTCCCTCAGTCGAGCAGTGAATTTCAAACACAGATTCAACCACAGAGACTATGGAGGTTTTCCAATGCCTCGCAAAGAAGAGCACCTATTGGTAGATGGGTAGAAAGGAAAAAGCAGACATTCAATATCCCTTTGAGCACGGTAAAGTTATTAATTACATGTTTGATGGTGTATCGATACACCCAGTCACTACAAAGATACAGGCGTCCTTTCTGACTCAGTTGCCGGAGAGGAAGGAAACCACTCAGGGATTTCACCATGAAGCCAATGGTTTAAAACAGTTACAGAGTTTAATGACTGTGGTAGGAGAAAACTGGATGGATCAAAACATTGTAGTTACTCCACAATACTAACCTAAATGACAGAGTGAAAAGAAGGAATCCTGTACAGAATAAATGTATTCCAAAACATGCTTCCTGTTGGCAACAAGTCACTAAAGTGAAACTGCCACAAATGTAGCAAAGCAATTAACTTTTTGTCCTGAATACAAAGTGTTATGTTTGGGGCAAATCCAATACAACACATTACTGAGTACCATTTTCAAGCATGGTGGTGGCTGCATCATGTTATGGGTATTTTTGTCATTGGCAAGGACTGGGGAAATGGAATGGAGCTAAGCATAGGCAAAATCCTAGAGGGAACCCTGGTTCAGTCTGCTTTCCACCAGACACTGGGTGATGAATTCACCTTTCAGCAGGACAATAACCTAAAACACAAGGCCAAATATACACTGGAGTTACTTACCAAGACGACATTGAATGTTTCTGAGTGGCCTAGTTAGTTTTGACTTAAATCGTCTTAAATCTCTGGCGAGACTTAAATGGTCGTCTAGCAATTATCAGCAATCAATTTGACAGAGTTTGAAGAATTTTTAAAAGAGTGATGGGTAAATGTTGTACAATCCAGGTGTGTAAAGCTCTTAGACCCAGAAAGACTCCCGGCTGTAATCGCTGCCAAAGGTGATTCTAACATGTATTGACTCAAGGGGTGTGAATATTTATGTAAATGAGATATTTCTATATTTATTCTAAAATAAGTCTGCAAACATTTCTAAAAACATGTTTTTACTTTGTCATTTGAGGTATTGATTGTATATGGGTGAGAAAATATATATATATATATATATATATATATATATATATATATATATATATAATCCATTGTGGCTGTTACCCAACAAAATGTGGGCTAAAGTCAGAGGGTCTGAATAGTTTTGTGAAAACTGTAATACCAGAGGTTATAATAGATAGAGAGGGAGAGAATGTGCGTCTGTCTGAGTTCGTACCACAAAACTAAGGAGATGATTGTGGACTTCAGGAAACAGCAGAGGGAACACCCCCCTATCCACATCGATGGAACAGTAGTGGAGAGGGTAGTAAGTTTTAAGTTCCTCGGCGTACACATCACAGACAAACTGAATTGGTCCACCCACACAGACAGCATCGTGAAGAAGGCGCAGCAGCGCCTCTTCAACCTCAGGAGGCTGAAGAAATTCGGCTTGTCACCAAAAGCACTCACAAACTTCTACAGATGCGGTAGGGTAGTGAGGGTAGTGAGGTCTGCACAAGGCATCACCGGGGGCAAACTACCTGCCCTCCAGGACACCTACACCACCCGATGTCACAGGAAGGCCATAAAGATCATCAAGGACAACAACCACCCGAGCCACTGCCTGTTCACCCCGCTATCATCCAGAAGGCGAGGTCAGTACAGGTGCATCAAAGCTGGGACCGAGAGACTGAAAAACAGCTTCTATCTCAAGGCCATCAGACTGTTAAACAGCCACCACTAACATTGAGTGGCTGCTGCCAACACACTGACTCAACTCCAGCCACTTTAATAATGGGAATTGATGGGAAATGATGTAAAATATATCACTAGCCACTTTAAACAATGCTACTTAATATAATGTTGACATACCCTACATTATTCATCTCATATGTATACGTATATACTGTACTCTATATCATCTACTGCATCTTTATGTAATACATGTATCACTAGCCACTTTAAACTATGCCACTTTGTTTACATACTCATCTCATATGTATATACTGTACTCGATACCATCTACTGTATCTTGCCAATGCCGTTCTGTCCCATCATTCATTCATATATCTTTATGTACATATTCTTTATCCCCTTACACTTGTGTGTATAAGGTAGTAGTTTTGGAATTGTTAACTAGATTATTTATTGGTTATTACTGCATTGTCGGAACTAGAAGCACAAGCATTTCGCTAAACTCGCACTAACATCTGCTAACCATGTGTATGTGACAAATAAAATTTGATTTGATTTGAACATGTACGCCTCAATGAAATTAAATCCTGTTGCTAAGTGACACTTGTTTGTAAACATTTGTATTGTAACGTGGACCGACGGGCAGGAGACTTGGAACTGTCTCTATGACAACATGTATTACGTTGTAAATGCGACCGTAGAAACCTGTTGTACTGAAGTTAGCCGCTCCACACATACCTTCTGTAATTGACCGTCATGAACGAGAATGGAAGCAACACTAGTGTGTAGATTATATTTCTCTCTGCACGTAGCCTAGTGGTCAGAGCGTTGGACTAATAACCCGAAGGTTGGCGGATCGAATCCCAAGAGCCGACAAGGTAAAGACAAATCTATCGTTCTGCCCGTGAACAAGGTAGTTCCCCGGTAGGCCGTCATTGTAAATAAGAATTTGTTCTTAACTGACTTGCCTAGTTTAAATAAAAATAATTGTTGGAAAATGACCCGCATTTCACTGTTAGTCTCTACACCTATTGTTTTACGAAGAATGTGACAAATAAAATGTGATTTCGATTTAGTACTGTACATCACTATAGCTTCATAGTGAAACACTCCTTTTCTTGTGGGACTGAGAACGCTGGAAACACACACATATCAAATCACATTTTATTTGTCACATACACATGGTTAGCAGATGTTAATGCGAGGGTAGCGAAATGCTTGTGCTTCTAGTTCCGACAATGCAGTAATAACCAACAAGTAATCTAGCTAACAATTCCAAAACTACTACCTTATAGACACAAGTGTAGGGGGATAAAGAATATGTACATAAAGATATATGAGTGAGTACAGAGCGGCATAGGCAAGATACAGTAGATGATATCGAGTACAGTATACATATGAGATGAGTATGTAAACAAAGTGGCATAGTTAAAGTGGCTAGTGATACATGTATTACATAAAGATGCAGTAGATGATATAGAGTACAGTATATACATATACATATGAGATGAATAATGTAGGGTATGTAAACATTATATTAAGTAGCATTGTTTAAAGTGGCTAGTGATATATTTTACATCATTTCCAATCATTAAAGTGGCTGGAGTTGAGTCAGTGTCATTGACAGTGTGTTGGCAGCAGCCACTCAATGTTAGCAGTGGCTGTTTAACAGTCTGATGGCCTTGAGATTAGTTGTGCAGACCTCACTACCCTCTGGAGAGCCTTATGGTTTTGGGCGGAGCAGTTGCCGTACCAGGCGGTGATACAGCCCGACAGGATGCTCTCGATTGTGCATCTGTAGAAGTTTGTGAGTGCTTTTGGTGACAATCCGAATTTCTTCAGCCTCCTGAGGTTGAAGAGGCGCTGCTGCGCCTTCTTCACGATGCTGTCTGTGTGGGTGGACCAATTCAGTTTGTCTGTGATGTGTATGCCGAGGAACTTAAAATGTACTACCCTCTCCACTACTGTTCCATCAATGTGGATAGGGGGGTGTTCCCTCTGCTGTTTCCTCACCTCACCTGTTCAACTGGGTAGGGTTGTGAATGACATCCCCAGGCTAAAGGAGAAAGTGTCTGGTGGATTAGGGTTTTGAACGAAGGGAACTATATATTTGACCATAATGACTCCATATATTGTATTGTAACGAACCTGGGTTTATAATCGCGGAAATCGACTCTGTCGTACGAGCATGCATTTGCGGCACAGTCGACAGCGCGCCGGACCTCGGTCTAGAAGAGACCTGCTTCCCTGCCTGTTTCATTACAGTATATTTATAGTCTGATCATAATGATTCCATGTATTACATAAAAAGCCGAATCCACTAGTTTGAAGGTTTGTCGACATACGTTTGTATATATAGTGTATCTCAGCTCGGATGTCGACCCACCACCTCAAGCGCAATATTTTCTATATTGTATATAGTGTATGTTTACATCTCTCAATTCAAAGGGCTTTATTGGCATGGGAAACGTGTTTACATTGCCAAAGCAAATGGAATAGACAATTAACAAAAGGGAAATTAACAAGGGAAACGTTAGTAAACATGACACTCACAAAAGTGTTGAAAGAATAAAGACGTTTTAAATCTTATATTAGCGGCAATGTACAGTGTTGTGACAACGTGCAATAGTTGAAGTATGAAAGGGAAGATAAATAAACAGATAAATATAGGTTGTATTTACAATGTCTATGGTCCACTGGTTACCCTGTTCTCATGGCAACGGGCCACAGAGGTCTGCCTATGGCCGCCTGTCTCCATAGCATTGCTCACTGAGTCTGTACATAGTCAAAGCTTTTCTTAAGTTTGGGTCAGTCACAGTGGTCAGGTATTCTGCCACTGTGTACCATCTGTTTAGAGCCAAATAGCAGTCTAGTTTGCTCTGTTTTTTTGGTTGATTCTCTCTCTCTCTCTTCACACCTATAGAGTCTGTTAATGTGTTTGTTAGGGATGAGACCACACCCCCTCTGGGCCGAGCCTATAAACAGACAGGCTTTATAAACAATGCTACTCCTCTCTCTCTCCATGTCAATTCAATACAAGGGGCTTTATTGGCATGGGAAACGTGTTAACATTGCCAAACCAAGTGAAATAGATAATATACAAAAGTGAAATAAAAATGAAGGGAAAATAAATAAATAAGCATAAATATGGGTTGTATTTACAATGGTGTTTGTTCTTCACTGGTTGCCCTTTTCTCGTGACAACAGGTCACACATCTTGCTGCTGTGATGGCACACTGTGGCACACTGTTACCTGTATGCTCTAATCGGCTGGCCCTTGCTATATATTCGTCGCCAGACCCACTAGCTCCAGGTCATCTATACGTCTTTGCTAGGTAAATCTCCGCCTTATCTCAGCTCACTGGTCACGATAACAACACCCACCCGTAGCACGCGCTCCAGCAGGTATATCTCACTGGTCATCCCCAAAGCCAACACCTCCTTTGGCCACCTTTCCTTCCAGTTCTCTGCTGCCAGTGACTGGAACAAATAGCAAAAATCACTGAAGCTGGAGACTTATATCTCCCTCACTAACTTTAAACATCAGCTATCTGAGCAGCTAACTGATTGCTGCAGCTGTACATAGCCCATCTGTAAATAGCCCATCCACCCAACTACCTACCTCATCCCCATATTGTTTTTTTAAACTTTTCAGCTCTTTTTTTACCCGTTTTTTCTCCCAATTTCATGGTGTCCAATTGGTAGTTACAGTCTTGTCTAATCGCTGCAACTCCTGTACGGACTCGGGAGAGGCAAAGGTCGAGAGCCGTGCGTCCTCCGAAACACAACCCAATCAAGCCGCACTGCTTCTTAACACAGCGCCTGTAACGGCTTTCTAAGTGTGGTGAAGGAGAGTCGGACCAAAATGCAGCGTGTAGATTGCGATCCATGTTTAATGAATAACGTAAACACGAAGTAACACAAACACTACAAAACAAAGAATGTAAATAACGAAACGAAAACCGAAACAGCCTATACTTGTGAAAACTAACAAAGATAGGAACAAGGACACTAAGGACAATCACCCACGACAAACTCAAAGAATATGGCTGCCTAAATATGGTTCCCAATCAGAGACAACGATAAGCACCTGCCTCTGATTGAGAACCACTCCAGACAGCCATAGACTTTGCTAGATAACCCCACTAGCTACAATCCCAAATACATACACACCAAAACCCCAAGACAAAACACACCACAATACAAAAACCCCATGCCACACCCTGGCCTGACCCAATACATGAAGAAAAACACAAAATACTTAGACCAGGGCGTGACAGAACCCCCCCCCCCTAAGGTGCGGACTCCCGAACGCACCTCAAAACAATAGGGAGGGTCCGGGTGGGCGTCTGTCCATGGTGGCGGCTCCGGCGCGGGACGTGGAACCCACTCAGTCAATGTCTTAGTCCCCTCTCCTCGCGTCCCTGGATAGACCACCCTCACCGCCGACCATGGCCTAGTAGTCCTCACCCAGAACCCCACTGAACTGAGGAGCAGATCGGGACTGAAGGACAGCTCGGGACTGAGGGGAAGCTCGGGAGTGAGAGAAAGCTCGGGAGTGAGAGAAAGCTCGGGAGTGAGAGAAAGCTCGGGAGTGAGAGAAAGCTCGGGAGTGAGAGAAAGCTCGGGAGTGAGAGGAAGCTCAGGAGTGAGAGGAAGCTCAGGAGTGAGAGGAAGCTCAGGCAGGTTGATGGATCTACCAGATCCTGGCTGATTGGCGGATCCTGGCTGACTAGCAGATCTGGCAGATCCTGGCTGACTGGCGGATCCTGGCTGACTGGCGGATCCTGGCTGACTGGCGAATCCTGGCTGACTGGCGAATCCTGGCTGACTGGCGAATCCTGGCTGACTGGCGGATCCTGGCCGACTGGCAGATCCTGGCCGACTGGCAGTTCTGGCGGATCCTGGCTGACTGGCACTTCTGGCGGATCCTGGCAGACTGGTGGATCCTGGCTGACTGGTGGATCTAACTGATCCTGACAGACTGGCGACGCTGGGCAGACTGGCGGCGCTGGGCAGACTGGCGGCGCTGGGCAGACTGGGAGCACTGGCGGCGCTGGGCAGACTGGGGGCACTGGCGGCGCTGGGCAGACTGGCGGCGCTGTGCAGACTGGCGGCACTGGCGGCGCTGGGCAGACTGGCGGCACTGGCGGCGCTGGGCAGACTGGCGGCACTGGCGGCGCTGGGCAGACTGGCGGCTCCTTGCAGACTGACAGCTCCTTGCAGACTGGCAGCTCCTTGCAGACTGGCAGCTCCTTGCAGACTGGCAGCTCCTTGCAGACTGACAGCTCTGGCTGCTTCATGTAGACTGACAGCTCTGGCTGCTCCTTGCAGACTGGCAGCTCCATGCAGACTGGCAGCTCCTTGCAGACTGGCAGCTCCTTGCAGACTGACAGCTCTGGCTGTTCCATGCAGACTGACATCCCTGGCTGCTTCATGCAGACTGGCAGCTCTGGCTGCTCCATGTAGACTGACAGCTCTGGCTGCTCCATGCAGACTGGCTGCTTCATGCAGACTGGCAGCTCTGGCTGCTTCCTGCAGACTGACATCTCTGGCTGCTCCATGCAGACTGACAGCTCTGGCTGCTTCATGCAGACTGACAGCTCTGGCTGCTCCATGCAGACTGACATCTCTGGCTTCTCCATGCAGATTGCCAGCTCTGGCTGCTCCATGCAGACTGCCAGCTCTGACTGCTCCATGCAGACTGACAGCTCTGGCTGCTCCATGCAGACTGACAGCTCTGGCTGCTCCATGCAGACTGACAGCTCTGGCTGCTCCATGCAGGCTGACAGCTCTGGCTGCTCCATGCAGGCTGGCAGCTCTGGCTGCTCCATGCAGGCTGGCAGCTCTGGCTTCTCCATGCAGGCTGGCAGCTCTGGCTGTGCTGAACAGGCGGGAGACTCCGGCAGCGCAGGAGAGGAGAAAGGCTCTGGCTGCGCTAAACAGGTGGGAGGCTCCGGCAGCGCTGTAGAGGAGGAAGGCTCTGGCTGCACTGAACAGGCGGGAGACTCCAGCAGCGCTGGAGAGGAGAAAGGCTCTGGCTGCGCTAAACAGGCGGGAGACTCCAGCAGCGCAGGAGAGGAGAAAAGCGCTGGCTGCGCTGAACAGGCGAGGTGCACTGAAGGCCTGGTGCGTGGTGCTGGAACTGGTGGTACTGGATCGAGGACACGCACAGGAAGCCTGGTGCGGGGAGCTGCTACCGGAGGACTGGAGTGTGGAGGTGGCACAGGATGGGCTAGACCGTGAAGGCGTACTGGAGATCTTGAGAGC
>NC_034202.2:46109243-46131743 GCF_002021735.2 Oncorhynchus kisutch | reverse complement strand
GAGAGCTTTGTACGTGTCTCTGTGTTTGGAGTAAAGGTGATCTAGAGTTTTGCCTCCTGTAGTTGCACATGTGTCATGCTGGTAGAAATGAGGTAAAACAGATTTCATTTTCCATGCATTAAAATCACCAGCCACTAGGAGCGCCACCTCTGGGTGAGCATTTTCTTGTTTGCTTACGGCCCTATACAGCTCGTTGAGTGCGGTCTTAGTGCCAGCATCGGTCTGTGGTGGTAAATAGACAACTACGAAAAATATGGTCTACAGCTTATCATGAGGTATTCTACCTCAGTTGAGCAGAAACTCGAGACTTAGCTAGCTAGCTAAGCAAACAGCATGTGTAATTTAGCTTGCTTCATCAGAGATTAGGCTTTTGGAAAGAGCTTGACATCGACAAGTCCTCGTCCTGGTAAAGTTGTCAGTCAGACTACTGTCATCATCACTATAGATGACAAGCACATCAAACAATACTTTTCTTTAGCCATCTAGCTAGTTTATCCCTTTAAAGTTAGCTTGTTAACTAGCCATCTAGCTAGTTTATCCCCTTAAAGTTAGCTTGTTAACTAGCCATCTAGCTAGTTTATCCCCTTAAAGTTAGCTTGTTAACTAGCCATCTAGCTAGTTTATCCCCTTAAAGTTAGCTTGTTAACTAGCCATCTAGCTAGTTTATCCCCTTAAAGTTAGCTTGTTAACTAGCCATCTAGCTAGTTTATCCCCTTAAAGTTAGCTTGTTAACTAGCCATCTAGCTAGTTTATCCCCTTAAAGTTAGCTTGTTAACTAGCCATCTAGCTAGTTTATCCCCTTAAAGTTAGCTTGTTAACTAGCCATATTGACGTGATCTGTTATTAGCTTGTTAACTAGCCATGTTGACGTGATCTGTTATTAGCTTGTTAACTAGCCATGTTGACGTGATCTGTTATTAGCTTGTTAACTAGCCATGTTGACGTGATCTGTTATTAGCTTGTTAACTAGCCATGTTGACGTGATCTGTTATTAGCTTGTTAACTAGCCATGTTGACGTGATCTGTTATTAGCTTGTTAACTAGCCATATTGACGTGATCTGTTATTAGTTTGTTAACTAGCCATGTTGACGTGATCTGTTATTAGCTTGTTAACTAGCCATATTGACGTGATCTGTTATTAGCTTGTTAACTAGCCATGTTGACGTGATCTGTTATTAGCTTGTTAGCTAGCCATGTTGATGTGATCTGTTATTACCTATCTAGCCAATTTGACATAGTCCATCAATCAATGTAGCCTATCATGTTTGTCAGCAGAAATCGTTAATTAAACACTCTTAAAAACAATGTTAAAAAGGGGATAATGTTAGCTAACTTCGCTAGCTATGTTGGTTAGAGGAAAAACAACAACATTAGTTCTACTTACCACTATATTTAGTTTCTACAGGTAGCTTGCAAAGTAAACACACAGACATGATCCAGTGTTTCCTTTTACTTGTTGTATTTCCTGTCTGCTATGTAATGTTGTTTACCTACATGGTCATTATTATTCAATGTTGAAGACATGCTCCGGGACTTTGGTCACTATTTGTTTTAATCCTTCCACTTTGGGCTGAATGTGTCAATGTGTAGTTCAAACATGAATAACTTATGTGCAGAATTACTGTTTTACCTCAATTAACCACAAAATCCATAGTTTGAAAGTAACTGTTTTCAGGAAGTTGTGCAGATCCACTTCCCCTACATATGATGTATGCAATTTCAACTCGTTTTGTGTCTAGAGTGCTACTTTCAGAACAACCCCCCCCCCCCCCCCCCCCAAAAAAAATACAAATCTTATGGAGAATCTCTTTAACCTGAGCTTTTTAAAACACAAGCACCACTATCCTGTACCATGTGGTGTCGGCTAAGGTAGGTAATAGAGGTATCACTTGAGTTAACTACTGAAGTGTTAGGTATCAGGAAGGCCCCATTATTACACTTTATCTATCTCTAATGATTAGGCTACTTAGTAGACTCTGCAGGTACAGTAAATACCCAGTCAACGGAGGGAGATAAACTGCTACCTAAAGGCTATGTGTATAATAGCGACACAATGCTTTCATCCCGTAGTGTTTTGTCAAGGCTTTAAACATTCCCAGCTCGTTGTTCCCTGATAACGTTAGGTGAGTGCATGTGAACCTAATGCAGTCATAGTGATATAAGTGTATTCCACAGGTAGATTGTGTGACCATGTGTTTTCCCAGGTTATTTCAACAGCTAACAGGTCTGACAGGCTTGTGTTTTTATGTATTACAAGTAGAGTTGAGGATAGACTCTGATGAGGATTTTTAGGTCGGGTGGATTTTTTTTGTCATGCAGTTCAGCCAGAAAGTGAATTCATGAATAACCCTTCCCTAAACTTAACCCTAACCCTAACCTTAACCCTAACCCTTACCTTAACCTTAACCCTAAACTTAACCCTAACCCTAACCCTAACCTTAACCCTAACCCTAACCTTAACCTTTACCTAAACCATTTTAAATTTCCTGGACAGCTACCGTTCATGGAGAGCAACTGTCCTAATCTAGCGCACGTGATTCTAGTTAGTTACCACTCGGGTTGGAGTTAAAACCTACAGGAGGTTTATCTCTCCAGGAACAGGGTTGGAGTTAAAACCTACAGGAGGGTATCTCTCCAGGAACAGGGTTGGAGTTAAAACCTACAGGAGGGTATCTCTCCAGGAACAGGGTTGGAATGAAAACCTACAGGAGGATATCTCTCCAGGAACAGGGTTGGAGTTAAAACCTACAGGAGGTTTATCTCTCCAGGATCAGGGTTAGAGTTAAAACCTACAGGAGGATTATCTCTCCAGGATCAGGGTCTAGTCAATCATCCTAATCAGTAATGTAGGTCTATTATTATATTATTATATCTATATATTATATATCTATTATTATCCTCATGTGTTGGAATGATGAATACATTGTTTAGTTCCAACCCTTTGTTAGGTTTAATTTAGTTCCAACCCTTTGTTAGGTTTAATTTAGTTCCTGTAACGGTTTTCTTCCGTCGAAGGAGAGTCGGACCAAAATGCAGCGTGGTTAATTCGATACATGTTTAATGAAGAATAAATACTAACAATACAAAACAACAAACGGAAAGTGAAAACCTATACAGCCTATCTTGTGACAACAAACACAGAGACAGGAACAATCACCCACAAACACACAGTGAAACCCGGGCTACCTAAATATGGTTCCCAATCAGAGGCAACGATAATCACCTGACTCTGATTGAGAACCGCCTCAGGCAGCCATAGACTTTCCTAGACAACCCTACTCAGGCACAATCCCAATACCTACCAAAACCCCAATACAAAAACACAACACAAAATAAACCCATGTCACACCCTGGCCTGACCAAATAAATATATAAACACAAAATACTAAGACCAAGGCGTGACAGAAACCCCCCCCAAGGTGCGGACTCCCAGCCGCACACCTAAACCCATAGGGGAGGGTCCTGGTGGGCGTCTGTCCACGGTGGCGGCTCCGGCTCGGGACGTGGACCCCACTCCAACCAAGTCTTAGTCCCCCTGTAACGCGTCCCTCGATTGGCGACCCTCGCCGCCGACCTTGGCCTAATAACCCTCACCAAGGACCCCACTGGACTGAGGGGCAGCTCGGGACTGAGGTGGAAGCTCGGGACTGAGGGGAAGCTCGGGACTGAGGGGTAGCTCGGGACTGAGGGGTAGCTCGGGACTGAGGGGTAGCTCGGGACTGAGGGGAAGCTCGGCACTGAGGGGAAGCTCGGCACTGTGAAACTGAAATTATGTTTTTTATAAATTAATTAAAAATGACAAGGTGAAATGTCTTGAGTCAATCAAGTATTCAACCCCTTTGTTATGGCAAGTTCAGGAGTAAAATTGTGCTTAACGAGTCACATAATAATTTGCATGGACTCACTCTGTGTGCAATAATAATGTTTAGCATGATTTCTGAATGACTACCTCATCTCTGTACCCCACAAATACAATTATCTGTAAGGTCCCTCAGTCACGCAGTGAATTTCAACCACAAAGACCAGGGAGGTTTTCCAATGCTTCGCAAAGAAGGTCACCTGTTGGTAGATGGGAAGTTATTTTTTTATTTAACCAGGCATGTCATTTAAGAACAAATTCTTATTTACAATGACGGCCTACTATGCACTGCCCTATGGGACTCCCAATCACAGGCCAGATGTGATACAGCCTGGATTCAAACCAGGGACTGTAGTGACGCCTCTTGCACTGAGATGCAGTGCCTTAGACCGCTGTGCCACTCAGGTGCACACTTTGGATGGTGTATCAATACACCCAGTCACTATAAAGATACAGGCTGTCCTTCCTAACTCAGTTGCTGGAGAGGAAGGAAACTGCTCAGGGATTTCACCATGAGGCCAATGGTGACTTTAAAACATTTATAGAGTTTAATGGCTGTGATAGGAGGAAACTGAGGATGGATCAACAGCATTGTAGTTACTCCACAATACTAACCTAAATGACAGAGTGAAAAGGAAGCCTGTACAGAATAAATATATTCCAAAAGATGCTTCCTGTTTACAACAAGGCACTAAAGTAAAACTGCTAAAAATGTGGCAAAGAAATGAACCTTATGTCCTGAATACAAAGTGTTTGGGGCAAATCCAACTCATTACTGAGTACCACTCTCCATATTTTCAAACATTGTGGTGGCTGCATCATGTTATGGGTATGCTTGTCATCAACAAGGACTAGGGAGTTCTTTATGATAAAATAAATGTAATAGAGCTAAGCACAGGCAAAACCCTGGAGGAACACCTGGTTCAGTCTGCTTTCCAACAGACACTGGGAGATGAATTCACCTTTCAGCAGGACAATAACCTAAAACACAAGCCCAAATATACACTGGAGTTACTTACCAAGACGACACTGCATTTTCCTGAGTGGCCTAGTTACAGATTTGACTTAAATCGGCATTAAAATCTATGGCAAGACTTGAAAATGGCTGTCTAGCAATGATCAACAACCAATTAGACAGAGCTTGAAGTATTGTACAATATTGTACAGGTGTGTAAAGCTCTTAGTGACTGACCCAGAAAGACTCACAGCTCTTAGAGACTGACCCAGAAAGACTCACAGCTGTAATCGCTGCCAAAGGTGATTCTAACATGTATTGACTCAAGGGGTATGAATATTTATGTAAATGAGATATTTCTATATTTAATTTTCAATAAATGTGCAAACATTTCCAAAAAACATTTTCACTTTATCATTATGGGGTATTGTGATGTCATTATGGGGTATTGTGACGTCATTATGGGGTATTGTGACGTCGTTATGGGGTATTGTGACGTCATTATGGGGTATTGTGACGTCATTATGGGGTATTGTGACGTCATTATGGGGTATTGTGACGTCATTATGGGGTATTGTGACGTCATTATGGGGTATTGTGACGTCATTATGGGGTATTGTGATGTCATTATGGGGTATTGTGATGTCATTATGGGGTATTGTGACGTCATTATGGGATATTGTGACGTCATTATGGGGTATTGTGATGTCATTATGGGGTATTGTGACGTCATTATGGGGTATTGTGACGTCATTATGGGGTATTGTGATGTCATTATGGGGTATTGTGATGTCATTATGGGGTATTGTGACGTCATTATGGGGTATTGTGACATCATTATGGGGTATTGTGATGTCATTATGGGGTATTGTGATGTCATTATGGGGTATTGTGACGTCATAATGGGGTATTGTGACGTCATTATGGGGTATTGTGTGTAGATGGGGTGAGAGAAAATAATATTTTCAATCCATTTTTTAATTCAGCCTGTAACACAACAAAATGTGGACTAAGTTCAAGGGGTATGAATAACTTTGTGAAGGCTCTGTATTACGAGAGAGCGGACAGGACAGATCACGGTGGGCCTCTCTGTCTCTATAGTGTTTCTCCCCTTGTGGCTCAGTTAATAGAGCATGGCACCTTCAATGCCAGGGTTGTGGGTTCAATTTCCACAGAGGACCAAATATGTATACACTCACTACTGTAGATTACTGTAGGTCTCTCTATATATGATCTAAATTAAAGAAAAGGGCTTATATAGTGTTCTATATTATATGATAATTGTGTCATATGGTTCAGCGGAACGGCAGTAAAACGCTTGAGCCTGAAATAGACTAACACTGCAAAAAAGAAGAGTCTTTACCAATAACGAACGTCAATGTAGAAGAAAAGTTAGAAAGTTGATGGGAAATTTGAGCTTCTGTTTTCCATTGGGGGAAGTGAAACACTTTTACACAATACAGGCCTAGCCACTGGACTTCTGTACGGTGATCAAACACTTCCTCTGGCTGAAGTGACATTTAGCAAAACAGAGCTATCAGTAATAAGGAAAATAGCCCAGAACCATTCATTCAGATTGACTATCATCTGTGTGGGGGGAAAAAACAAGGTTTTATCGGTAGGCACTGTAATTCAATAGACTAATTTAAAAGATACAGACTGATTAAGCAAGCTATGTTATTAAACGTTGTCAACACACACTCTGAATAGCATAACTACACAGTATTCGACTAACGTTAATGTTGACATTGTGTATGTGACACACACCCTGGGCTTGTTTTAGGAGACGATTTCCTCTGATTTTCTCAGATAGTATATTTCCATGACCTCAAACCATTACAGATGCCGTATCTTAATTTGAGCCAGTTTCACAAAGCAGAAAAATAACCATTCAGCATTATGTGGATTATAATTGATGGAATGTTTTAGTAGGGGTTGATAAAAAAAAAAATATTAGGGCAAATCAAGTCTTTCATTTTAAATGGGAAATTATAAACTTTAGAAACCTTTTTAAACCTTGAATACAATTCCTTCAACAACAGGATGATCAAATGAAGATCCTACATCTGTAGGGAACCCAGGCTGAGATGAGTCATCCCAACTGTGACAACACGTGGATTTTATTTATCTTTCATCTAGAGGGAGAGAGCACATGACGCTTTGTTGCATAACACAACCTTTGTTGGCCTTGACCGTGTGTGTGTGTGTGTGTGTGTGTGTGTGTGTGTCTCTCTCAGGGCTATACAGAAAATATGAAAGGCAGGCCCCTCCCTCCACTAATGTCTTCATCACCAGATAGCATTATGCTATGCTACTTCATAAAACTCCTCCCTCTGCTAATGTCTTTATCACCAGATAGCATTATGCTATGCTACTTCATAAAACCCCTCCCTCCGCTAATGTCTTCATCACCAGATAGCATTATGCTATGCTACTTCATAAAACCCCTCCCTCCACTAATGTCTTCATCACCAGATAGCATTATGCTATGCTACTTCATAAAACCCCTCCCTCCGCTAATGTCTTCATCACCAGATAGCATTATGCTATGCTACTTCATAAAACCCCTCCCTCCACTAATGTCTTCATCACCAGATAGCATTATGCTATGCTACTTCATAAAACTCCTCCCTCTGCTAATGTCTTTATCACCAGATAGCATTATGCTATGCTACTTCATAAAACCCCTCCCTCCGCTAATGTCTTCATCACCAGATAGCATTATGCTATGCTACTTCATAAAACCCCTCCCTCCACTAATGTCTTCATCGTCAGATAGCATTATGCTATGCTACTTCATAAAACCCCTCCCTCTGCTAATGTCTTCATCATCAGATAGCATTATGCTATGCTACTTCATAAAACCCCTCCCTCTGCTAATGTCTTCATCACCAGATAGCATTATGCTATGATACTTCATAAAACCCCTCCCTCTGCTAATGTCTTCGTAACCAGGTAGCATTATGCTATGCTGCTTCATAAAACCCCTCCCTCTGCTAATGTCTTCATCACCAGATAGCATTATGCTATGCTACTTCATAAAACCCCTCCCTCTGCTAATGTCTTCATCACCAGATAGCATTATGCTATGCTACTTCATAAAACCCCTCCCTCTGCTAATGTCTTCATCACCAGATAGCATTATGCTATGCTACTTCATAAAACCCCTCCCTCCTCTAATGTCTTCATCATCAGATAGCATTATGCTATGCTACTTCATAAAACCCCTCCCTCTGCTAATGTCTTCATCATCAGATAGCATTATGCTATGCTACTTCATAAAACCCCTCCCTCTGCTAATGTCTTCATCACCAGATAGCATTATGCTATGATACTTCATAAAACCCCTCCCTCTGCTAATGTCTTCATAACCAGGTAGCATTACGCTATGCTGCTTCATAAAACCCCTCCCTCTGCTAATGTCTTCATCACCAGATAGCATTATGCTATGCTACTTCATAAAACCCCTCCCTCTGCTAATGTCTTCATCACCAGATAGCATTGTGCTATGCTGCTTCATAAAACCCCTCCCTCTGCTAATGTCTTTATCACCAGATAGCATTATGCTATGCTACTTCATAAAACCCCTCCCTCTGCTAATGTCTTCATAACCAGGTAGCATTACGCTATGCTGCTTCATAAAACCCCTCCCTCTGCTAATGTCTTCATCACCAGATAGCATTATGCTATGCTACTTCATAAAACCCCTCCCTCTGCTAATGTCTTCATCACCAGATAGCATTGTGCTATGCTGCTTCATAAAACCCCTCCCTCTGCTAATGTCTTTATCACCAGATAGCATTATGCTATGCTACTTCATAAAACCCCTCCCTCCACTAATGTCTTCATCACCAGATAGCATTATGCTATGCTGCTTCATAAAACCCCTCCCTCTGCTAATGTCTTTATCACCAGATAGCATTATGCTATGCTACTTCATAAAACCCCTCCCTCCACTAATGTCTTCATCACCAGATAGCATTATGCTATGCTACTTCATAAAACCCCTCCCTCCACTAATGTCTTTATCACCAGATAGCATTATGATGTTCCTTCAGAAGTAAACAGACCTGTGTGTGATCAAATCAAATGTATTTGTAAAGCCCTTCTTTGATCAGTTGTGCTGTACGGAAACCCAGCCTAAAACCCCAAACAGCAAGCAATGCAGGTGTAGAAGCATGGTGTGATCACTGCCATCCTAGACTAGAAGATATAACAAATATTTGTTTTGTCTGATGTGTGTAATGAGGAGCATCCAGATGCTGCACTTGATGATCCATTTATGAAATAGTTTCTACCAGTTATTGATCAACATGCACCTGTTAAGAAACTGACTGTTAGAACTGTTAGGGCTCCGTGGATTGATGAGGAAATGAAAAACTGTATGGTTGAAAGAGATGAGGCAAAAGGAGTGGCTAATAACTGACTGGCTGACTTACTGGAAATTGACAGATTATGTCACTAAACTCAACAAAAAGAAGAATAAACTGTATTATGAAGCCAAGATTAATTATATAAAGAATGGTGAGAAAAAAAACTTTGTAGTACTTTAAATGAAATTATGTCCAGAAAGACAAATTCATCACAAAACCATTTGATGTTTCCAAATATTTGGCAAATTGGGCAAATTTAGGCAAGAAATGCCAACAACGAACAGTGAGTTATCGAATTCACACATTTAAAAAATATATATATATTAATGAAAGAAAAACATTTTAAGTTAGAATTTGGTAAAGTAAGTGTGGAAGAGGTGGAAAAATGGTCGATCAATAATGACAGACCTGGCATTGAAAACTTAGATGGAAAGCTACTGAGGATGGTAGCTGTCTCTCTGGCCACTCCTATCTGTCATATCTCTAATCTGAGCCTAGAGGAAAGTTTTTGTCCTCAGGCCTGGAGGGAAACCAAAGTCATTCCGCTACCCAAGAGTGGTAAAACGGCTTTTACTGGTTCTAACAGCAGACCAATCAGGTTGATGCCAGCTCTTAACAAACTGTTAGAAATAATGGTGTTTGACCAAATACAAATCTATTTCTCTGTAAACAAATTAACAACATTCTTTCCAGCATGCTTATAGAGAAGGCCATTCAACATGTCCTGGACTGACACAAATGACTGGTGATTGGTTGAAAGAAATGGATCATAAGAAGACTGTGGGAGCTGTACTGTTAGATTTTAGTGCAGCCTTTGATATTATTGACCATAACCTGTTGTTGAGAAAATTGATGTTTTATGGCTTTTCAACCTCTGTCATATCATGGATTCAGATCTAAACTCAGCAAAAAAGAGAAACGTCCCTTTTTCAGGACCCTGTCTTTCAAAGATCAATTCGTAAAAAATCCCAAAACTTCACAGATCTTCATTGCATCGGGTTAAAATACTGTTTCCCATTTTTGTTCAATGAACCATAAACAATTAATGAACATGCACCTGTGGAACGGTCGTTAAGACACTAACAGCTTACAGACGGTAGGCAATTAAGGTCACAGTTATGAAAACTTAGGACACTAAAGAGGCCTTTCTACTGACTCTGAAAAACACCAAAAGAAAGATGCCCAGGGTCCCTGCTCATATGCGTGAACGTGCCTTAGACATGCTGCAAGGAGGCATGAGGACTGCAGGTGCGGCCAGGGCAATAAGGTGCAATGTCCGTACTGTGAGACGCCTAAGACAGCGCTACAGGGAGACAGGACGGACAGCTGATTGTCCTCGCAGTGGCAGACCACGTGTAACAACACCTGCACAGGATCGGTACATCCGAACATCACACCTGCGGGATAGGTACAGGATGGGTACATCCAAACATCACACAAGTACAGGATGGCAATAACAACTGCCCGAGTTATAGCAGGAACGCACAATCCCTCCATCAGTGCTCAGACTGTCTGCAATAGGCTGAGAGTGGCTGGACTGAGGGCTTATAGGCTTGTTGTAAGGCAGGTCCTCACCAGACATCACTGGCAACAACGTTGCATATGGGCACAAACCCACCATCGCAGGACCAGAAAGGACTGGCAAAAAGTGCTCTTCACTGACAAGTCGTGGTTTTGTCTCACTAGGGGTGATGGTTGGACTCGCGTTTATCGTTGAAGGAATGAGCGTTACACCGAGGCCTGTACTCTGATCGAGGTGGATGGTCCGTCATGGTCTGGGGCGGTGTGTCACAGCATCATCGGACTGAGCTTGTTGTCATTGCAGGCAATATCAACGCTGTGGGTTACAGGGAAGACATCCTACTCCCTCATGTGGTACCCTTCCTGCAGGCTCATCCTGACATGACCCTCCAGCATGACAAAGCCACCAGCCATACTGCTCATTCAGTGCATGATTTCCTGCAAGACAGGAATGTCAGTGTTCTGCCATGGCCAGCGAAGAGCCCGGAGCTCAATCCAATTGAGCATGTCTGGGACCTATTGGATTGGAGGGTGAGGGCTAGGGCCATTACCCCAGAAATGTCCAGGAACTTACAGGTGCCTTGGTTTAAGAGTGGGGTAACATCTCACAGCAAGAACTGGCAAATCTGGTGCAGTCCATGAGGAGGAGATGCACTGCAGTACTTAATGCAGCTGGTGGCCACACTAGATACTGACTGTAACTTTTGATTTTGACCCCAATTTGTTCAGGGACACATTATTCCATTTCTGTTAGTCACATGTCTGTGGAACTTGTTCAGTTTATGTCTCAGTTGTTGAATCTTCTTATGTTCATACAAATGTTTACACATGAGACTAAATTACTTGTTGTTACCTTAGATTGTAAACTGTCATGATCAAAACATATAGATTCAATGGTTGTAAAGATGGAGAGAGATCTGGCTGTAATAAAGAGATGCTCTGCTTTTTTGACACCACACTCCAAAAAGCAATTTCTGCAGGCTCTAGTTTAGTCTAATCTTAATTATTGTCCAGTCATGTGGTCGAGTGCTGCAAGAAAAGACCTAGTTGAGTTTAACAGAGCGTCACGTCTTGCCTTAATCAGAGGACTGATATCAATGTTATGAATACCAGTCTCTCTTGGCTAAGAGTTGAGGAGAGACTGACTGAATCACTTCTTATTTTTATAAGAAACATTAATGTAACGGCTCTCGTTTGTTGAATGAAGAGTGGACCAAGGCGCAGTGTGGTGTGTTCATGATTTTAATATTCAAAAACACTCAAACAAAATAACAAATGTGAAAACGAAAGCGCACAGTTCTGTCAGGCACAGACACTAAACAGAAAACAAGATTCCACAAAACCCAAAAGGAAAATGACAACTTATATATGATCCCCAATCATAGACAACGATAGACAGCTGCCTCTGATTGGGAACCACACTCGGGCCAAACACAAAGAAATAGAAAACATAGACTTTCCCACCCGAGTCACACCCTGACCTAACCAAACATAGAGAATCTCTAAGGTCAGGGCGTGACAATTAATTATGTTGAAAATTCCAAATTGTTTGTCGAGTCAACTTACACACATATCTGACACACAATTAACCTACCAGACATGCCACCAGGGTTCTTTTCACTGTCCCCAGAACAAATTCAAGAAAGGGTACAGAATTATAGAGATGTTATTGCATGGAACTCCCTTCCATCTCAGATTGCTCAAATGAACACCTGCTTTCAAAAAACAACAACAAAAAAACAGATATAGCAACATCTTACTGCACGACGGTGTGGGACGCAGATCTTCATCTTACTGCACAACGGTGTGGGACGCAGATCTTCATCTTACTGCACAACGGTGTGGGACGCAGATCTTCATCTTACTGCACAACGGTGTGGGACGCAGATCTTCATCTTACTGCACAACGGTGTGGGACGCAGATCTTCATCTTACTGCACAACGGTGTGGGACGCAGATCTTCATCTTACTGCACGACGGTGTGGGACGCAGATCTTCATCTTACTGCACGACGGTGTGGGACGCAGATCTTCATCTTACTGCACAACGGTGTGGGACGCAGATCTTCATCTTACTGCACAACGGTGTGGGACGCAGATCTTCATCTTACTGCACAACGGTGTGGGACGCAGATCTTCATCTTACTGCACAACGGTGTGGGACGCAGATCTTCATCTTACTGCACAACGGTGTGGGACGCAGATCTTCATCTTACTGCACAACGGTGTGGGACGCAGATCTTCATCTTACTGCACAACGGTGTGGGACGCAGATCTTCATCTTACTGCACAACGGTGTGGGACGCAGATCTTCATCTTACTGCACAACGGTGTGGGACGCAGATCTTCATCTTACTGCACAACGGTGTGGGACGCAGATCTTCATCTTACTGCACAACGGTGTGGGACGCAGATCTTCATCTTACTGCACAACGGTGTGGGACGCAGATCTTCATCTTACTGCACAACGGTGTGGGACGCAGATCTTCATCTTACTGCACAACGGTGTGGGACGCAGATCTTCATCTTACTGCACAACGGTGTGGGACGCAGATCTTCATCTTACTGCACAACGGTGTGGGACGCAGATCTTCATCTTACTGCACGACGGTGTGGGACGCAGATCTTCATCTTACTGCACGACGGTGTGGGACGCAGATCTTCATCTTACTGCACGACGGTGTGGGACGCAGATCTTCATCTTACTGCACGACGGTGTGGGACGCAGATCTTCATCTTACTGCACGACGGTGTGGGACGCAGATCTTCATCTTACTGCACGACGGTGTGGGACGCAGATCTTCATCTTACTGCACGACGGTGTGGGACGCAGATCTTCATCTTACTGCACGACGGTGTGGGACGCAGATCTTCATCTTACTGCACGACGGTGTGGGACGCAGATCTTCATCTTACTGCACTACGGTGTGGGGCGCAGATCTTCATCTTACTGCACAACGGTGTGGGACGCAGATCTTCATCTTACTGCACAACGGTGTGGGACGCAGATCTTCATCTTACTGCACAACGGTGTGGGACGCAGATCTTCATCTTACTGCACAACGGTGTGGGACGCAGATCTTCATCTTACTGCACAACGGTGTGGGACGCAGATCTTCATCTTACTGCACAACGGTGTGGGACGCAGATCTTCATCTTACTGCACAACGGTGTGGGACGCAGATCTTCATCTTACTGCACAACGGTGTGGGACGCAGATCTTCATCTTACTGCACAACGGTGTGGGACGCAGATCTTCATCTTACTGCACAACGGTGTGGGACGCAGATCTTCATCTTACTGCACAACGGTGTGGGACGCAGATCTTCATCTTACTGCACAACGGTGTGGGACGCAGATCTTCATCTTACTGCACAACGGTGTGGGACGCAGATCTTCATCTTACTGCACAACGGTGTGGGACGCAGATCTTCATCTTACTGCACAACGGTGTGGGACGCAGATCTTCATCTTACTGCACAACGGTGTGGGACGCAGATCTTCATCTTACTGCACAACGGTGTGGGACGCAGATCTTCATCTTACTGCACAACGGTGTGGGACGCAGATCTTCATCTTACTGCACAACGGTGTGGGACGCAGATCTTCATTCATTAGGTTGCTAATCTATGGATTTCACATGACTGGGAATACAGATATGCATCTGTTGGTCACAGATACCTTTAATAAAGAGGTAGGGGTGTGGATCAGAACACCAGTCAGTATCTGGTGAGACCATCATTTGCCTCATGCAGCACAACACATTTCCACATAGAATTAATCAGTCTGCCTCTGATTGGCTGCCTCTGATTGTTAGATGTGGCCTGGGGAATGTTGTTCCATTATTCAATGACTGTGTGAAGTTGCTGGATATTGCCGGGAACTGGAACACGCTGTTATACACGTCGATCGAGAGCATCCCAAACAGGCTCAATGGGTGACATGTCTGGTGAGTATGCAGGCCATGGAAGAACTGGGACATTTTCAGCTTTCAGGAAATATGAACGATCCTTGCGACATGGGGCCAAGCATTATCATGCAGAAACATGAGATGATGGATGAATGGCATGACAATGGGCCTCGGGATCTCGTCACGGTATCTCTGTGCATTCAAATTATCAGCGATAAAATGCAATTGTGTTCATTGTCCGTAGTTTATACCTTCCCATACCATAACCCCACCGCCACCATGGGGCTCTCTGTTCACAACGTTGACATCAGCAAACCGCTTGCCCACACTACATCATACATGCTGTCACACAACGCCATACACATAGTCTACAGTTGAGAGGCCGGTTGGACGTACTGCAAAATTCTCTAAAGCAACGTTGGAGGTGGCTTATGGTAGAGAAATGATCTCTGGTGTACATTCCTGCAGTCAGCATGCCAGTTGCATGCTCCCTCAAAAAAAAAGACATCTGTAGAATTGTGTTGTGTGACAAAACTGCACATGTTTCAGTGGCCTTTTATTGTCCCCAGCACAAGGTGCACCTGTGTAAGGATCATGCTGTTTAATCAGCTTCTTGATATGCCACACCTCTCAGGTGGATGGATTATCTTGGTAAATGGAAAAATACTCCCTAATAGGGAGGTAAACACATTTCTGCACAACATTTGAGAGCAATAAGCTTTTCTGTGCTAATGGAACATTTCTGGGATCTTTTATTTCAGCTCATGAAACATGAGACCAATACTTTAATTGTTGCATTGATAATTTTCTTCAGAGTAGATTGTACAATACACTGTACAGCTCACTGTAGTAAAGGGATCAGTGATTTCTACATTTATATATTTCCTTCCTCCTTACCATGACAGGAGTCTATATAGACAAGAAGTGACTCCCATCCAAACTCTGGTTTTCTTAAACTTGCCATTTCCAACAAATGCTAATAACATGTAATTTCTCTCTCTATTTCTCTCTCTATTTCTCTCTCTCTCTCCCTGTCTACCTCTCTCTCTCTCTCTCTCTCTCTCTCTTAGCTGATGTTGGTTCAGGGAGCCTAGGTTGCTGTGGCTGGCTCATTGTGATCCTCTCTGGACTGTTCGTCTTCTCCCTGTTCCCCTTCACCATCTGGTTCTGTATAAAGGTGAGTAAGACACAATGTCCATAGAATGAATAGAACAGGCGTCTTCATTCCAGTCAAAGCTGTACTGTAAAATGTTGTATCACTGGCAGTAATTGGCCAGTAAGTTACTGTAATTTATTTTACAGTAAGTTACTGTAATCCATTTTACTGTACCAAAAATTGTACTACAGTCTAATTTATAGAATATTACTGGAATGACCCATGCAGCGACATATAACCCAGTGTTCTTTGCAGGATTACATTTTTTACATGTACATTTTGGTCGTTTAGCGGGCATTCTTGTCCTTAGCAACTTATATTTAACGAAAAAGTTGATTAAAAAATATATATATGTTACAGTAATAGCAAGTAAAACTTGTCACGCTATGACTGTGATATGTGTTTCCTTTATCAACCTGGATGACTGTAGAGCTAAATGACCAAATTACAATCTAAATGTAATGTTAACTTGCAAAGAACACTGGGTAATGTGTCGCTGCATGGGTAATTCCAGTAATATTCTATAAATTAGACTGTAGTACAATTTTTGGTACAGTAAAATGGATTACCATAAAAATGATTACAGTAATTTACTGGCCAATTTATACTGTACATATCAACTACCAACATCACCATGCTGTTTATACTGTACATATCAACTACCAACATCACCATGCTGTTCCTACTGTACATATCAACTACCAACATCACCATGCTGTTCCTACTGTACATATCAACTACCAACATCACCATGCTGTTAATACTGTAGACCTACACATCAACTAATTTACCCACGTTAGCACACATACCTACAGAACTCCATACCTACAGATCTACAGAACTACATACCTACAGATCTACAGAACTACATAACTACAGAACTACATACCTACAGATCTACAGAACTACATACCTACAGATCTACAGAACTACATAACTACAGAACTACATACCTACAGATCTACAGAACTACATAACTACAGAACTACATACCTACAGATCTACAGAACTACATAACTACAGAACTACATACCTACAGATCTACATAACTACATAACTACAGAACTACATACCTACAGAACTACATACCTACAGAACTACATACCTACAGATCTACATACCTACATACCTACAGATCTACATACCTACATACCTACAGATCTACATACCTACTGAACTACAGAATTACATACCTACTGAACTACATAACTACATACCTACTGAACAACAGAATTACATACCTACAGAACTACATAACTACATACCTACTGAACAACAGAATTACATACCTACAGAACTACATACCTACTGAACAACAGAATTACATACCTACTGAATTACATACCTACAGATCTACATACCTACAGAACTACATACCTACAGAACTACATACCTACAGAACTACATACCTACAGATCTACATACCTACAGAACTACATAACTACAGAACTACATACCTACAGATCTACAGAACTACATAACTACAGATCTACAGAACTACAGAACTACATACCTACAGAACTACATAACTACAGATCTACATAACTACAGAACTACAGAACTACAGAACTACAGAACTACATACCTACAGAACTACAGAACTACAGAACTACAGAACTACATAACTACATACCTACAGAACTACATACCTACAGATCTACAGAACTACATACCTACAGATCTACAGAACTACAGAACTACATACCTACAGAACTACATACCTACTGAACTACAGAATTACATACCTACTGAACTACAGAACTACATACCTACATAACTACATTCCTACAGATCTACAGAACTACATACCTACAGATCTACATACCTACAGAACTACATACCTACAGATCTACATACCTACAGATCTACATACCTACAGATCTACATACCTACAGAACTACATACCTACAGTTCTACATACCTACAGAAATACATACCTACTGAACTATATACCTAATGATCTACATACCTACAGAACTACAGAACTACATACCTACAGAACTACAGAACTACAGATACCTCTAACTAAAATTTACCAAGATATGTTCTATATTTAACTTTTTGTGTTGTACGTGTGTGTGTGTGTGTGTGTGTGTGTGTGTGTGTGTGTGTGTGTGTGTGTGTGTGTGTGTGTGTGTGTGTGTGTGTGTGTGTTGTGTTGTAGATAGTTCAGGAGTATGAACGTGCTGTCATCTTCAGGCTGGGCCGTATTACAGACCGGAAAGCTAAGGGACCAGGTAAAAGACCACTCACTGTGTGTGTGTGTGTGTGTGTGTGTGTATGTTTGGTCTGTGTGCGCACGCATATTCAATCTACATTGATGAAAATAAATAAACTCTCTCTCTTCCAGGTATCTTTTTCGTGCTGCCATGCACAGACTCCTTCGTGAAAGTGGACCTGAGAACCGTGTCATTTGACATTCCTCCACAGGAGGTAGGACCTATACTAACCAGGAAGGACACCCATTAAATAAACTGTAATTTAAATCAGGAGGTAGGACCTATACTAACCAGGATGGACACCCATTAAATAAACTGTCATATACATCTTATAATGTACAGTACCAGTCAAAAGTTTGGAGACGCCTACTCATTCAAGGGTTGTTCTTTCATTTTGACAATTTTCTACATTGTAGAATAATAGTGAAGACATCAAAACTATAAGATAACACATATGGAATCATGTAGTAGCCAAAAAAATATGTTATTTTTGAGATTCTTCAAAGTCGTCATCCTTTGCCTTGTTCACAGCTTTGCACAATCTTGGCATTCTCTCAACCAGATTCGTGAGGCAGTCACCTGGAATGCATTTCAATTAACAGGTGTGTCTTGCTAAAAGTAAATTTGTGGAATTTCTTTTCACCTTAATGCATTTGAGCCAATCAGTTGTGTTGTGACAAGGTAGGGGGGTATACAGAAGATAGTCCAATTTGATAAAATACCAAGTCCATATTATGGCAAGAACAACTCAAATAAGCAAAGAGACACAGCAGTCCATCATTACTTTAAGACATGAAGGTAAAGTCATTCAAAAACATTTCAAGAACTTTTAAATTTTCTTCAAGTGCAGTCGCAAAAACTATCAAGCGCTATGATGAAACTGGCTCTCATGAGGACCGTCACAGGAAAGGAGGACCCAGAGTTACCTCTGCTGCAAGTTCATTAGTTACCCGCCTCAGAAATTGCAGCCAAAATAAATGCTTTACAGAGTTCAAGTAACAGACACATCTCAACATCAACTGTTCCGAGGTCGAATTGCTGCAAAGAAACCATTTCAAGAACTTTGTAAGTTTCTTCAAGTGCAGTCACAAAAACCATCAAGCTCTATGATGAAACTGGCTCTCATGAGGACTGCCACAGACTCTAACTAAATACCGGAAGGTTGCAAGTTCAAACCCCCGAGCTGACAAATCTGTCGTTCTGCCCCTGAACAGGCAGTTAACCCACTAGGTCGTCATTGAAAATAAGAATTTGTTCTTAACTGACTTGCCTAGTTAAGTAAAGGTAAAATACATTTGGTTGTTTTTCAACAGGACAATGACCCAACCTCCAAGAAGGACAAACTGGCCTCCACAGTTGATTTATTTCACCTTTATTTTACCCCTTTTTCGTGGTATAATATTGTTGTAGTAGCTACTATCTTGTAGGTTGAAAGTCATGCGTCCTCCGATACACAACCCAACCAACTGCTTCTTAACACAGTGCGCATCCAACCCGGAAGCCAGCCGCACCAATGTGTCGGAGAAAACACTGTGCACCTGGCAACCTTGGTTAGCGTGCACTGCGCCCGGCCTGCCAACAGGAGTCGCTGGTGCGCGATGAGACAAGGACATCCCTACCGATCAAGCCCTCCCTAACCCGGACTACGCTAGGTCAATTGTGCGTCGCCCCACGGACCTCCCGGGTACGGCCGGTTACGACAGAGCCTGGGCGCGAACCCAGGGACTCTGATGGCACAGCCCTTAACCACTGCGCCAGGCTGGAGGCCTATTTCACCTTTATTTAACCAGGTAGGCTAGTTGAGAACAAGTTCTCATTTACAACTGTGACCTGGCCAAGCAAAGCAGTTCGACACAAACAACAACACAGAGTTACACATGGAATAAACAAACATACAATCAATAATACAGTAGAAAAATCTATATACAGCATGTGGAAATGGGCGAATAAGGCAATAAATAGGCCATGGTGGCAAAGTAATTACAATATAGCAATTAAACACTGGAATGGTACATGTGCAGAAGAAGATGAATGTGCAAAGCAGAGATACTGGGGTGGAAAGGAGAAAGATCAATAAATAAATACCAGTATGGAGATGAGGTAGTTGGATGGGCTATTTACAGATGAGCTGTGTACAGAGGCAATGATCTGTGAGCTGCTCTGACAGCTGGTGCTTAAAGCTAGTGAGGGAGGTAAGAGTCTCCAGCTTTAGTGATTTTTGCAGTTCGTTCCAGTCATTGGCAGCAGAGAACTGGAAATATATCTGCTGGAGAGTGTGCTACGGGTGGGGGCTGCTATGGTGACCAGTGAGCTGAGATAAGGCGGGGCTTTCCCTAGCAGAGACTTGTAGATAACCTGGAGCCAGTGGGTTTGGCGACGAGTATGAAGCGAGAGCCAGCCAATGAGAGCATACAGGTCGCAGTGGTGGGTAGTATATGGGGCTTTGGTGACAAAACGGATGGCACTGTGAAAGACTGCATCCAAGTTGTTGAGTAGTGTGTTGGAGGCTATTTTTTAACCTCACTAGGGTATGTGGTACGCTAGCGTCCCACCTCGTCAACAGCCAGTGAAACTGCATGATGCCAAATTCAAAACAACAGAAATCCCATGATTAAAATTCCTCAAAAATACAAGTATTTTACACCATTTTAAAGATACACTTGTTGTAAATCACAGTGTCCGATTTAAAAAAGGCTTTACGACGAAAGCATACCAAACGATTATGTTAGGTCAGAGCCAAGTCACAGAAAAACACATCCATTTTTCCAGCGAAAGAGAGGAGTCACAAAAAGCAGAAATAGAGATAAAATGAATCACTAACCTTTGATGATCTTCATCAGATGACACTCATAGGACTTCATGTTACACAATACATGTATGTTTTGTTCGGTAAAGTTCATATTTATATCCAACAATCTCAGTTTACATTGGCGCATTATGTTCAGTAGTTCCAAAACATGCGGTGATTTTGCAGAGAGCCACATCAATTTACAGAAATACTCATAATAAACATTGCTAAAAAATACAACTGTTATGCATGGCATTTTAGATCCACTTCTCCTTAATGGAACCGCTGTGTCAGATTTTTAAAAAACTTTACCGAAAAAGCAAACCATGCAATAATCTGAGTACGGTGCTCAGACAACAAAACAAGCCATACAGATATCTGCCATGTTGTGGAGTCAACAGAAGCCAGAAATAGCATTATAAATATTCACTTACCTTTGATGATCTTCATCAGAATGCACTCCCAGGAATCCCAGTTCCACAATACATTTTTGATTTGTTTGATAAAGTCCATAATTTATGTCCAAATACCTCCTTTTTGTTCGTGCGTTTAGCACACAATCCAAACTCACGAGGCGCGGACAAGTCCAGGCGAAAGTCCAGACGAAAAGTCATATTACAGTTCGTAGAAACATGTCAAACGAAGTATAAAATCAATCTTTAGGATGTTTTTATCATAAATCTTCAATAATGTTCCAACCGGAGAATTCCTTTGTCTGTAGAAATGCAATGGAACGCAAGCTAACTCTCACGTGAGCGCGCGTGATCAGCTCATGCCACTCTGGCAGACCTCTGACTCATTCAGCTCCCATTCCCCCCTCCTCCACAGTAGAAGCCTCAAACAAGGTTCTAAAAACTGTTGACATCTAGTGGAAAGCCTTAGGAAGTGCAATATAACCCCATAGACACTGTATATTCGATAGGCAATGACTTGAAAACCTACAAACCTCAGATTTCCCACTTCCTGGTTGGATTTTTTCTCTGGTTTTTGCCTGCCATATGAGTTCTGTTATACTCACAGACATCATTCAAACAGTTTTAGAAACTCCAGAGTGTTTTCTATCATGCATATTCTAGCTTTTAGAGGCCTGAGTAGCAGGCAGTTTAATTTGGGCACCTTTTTATCCAAAATTCAGAATGCTGCCCCCTACCCTAGTGAAGTTAAATGACATCGTCGAAGTCGAGGATCGGTGGGAAGGTCAGTTTTACGAGGGTATGTTTGGCAGCATGAGTGAAGGATGCTTTGTTTTGCGAAATAGGAAGCCGATTCTAAATTTAATTTTGGACTGGAGATGATTAATGTGCGTCTGGAAGGAGAGTTGGTGAACCAGGCGAGGCAATCTTGAGAAACCAAGGCAGTTGAGTCTGCCAATAAGAATGTTGTTATTGACAATCACCTGACCTCAACCCATTGAGAGGGTTTGGGATGAGTTGGACCACAGAGTGAAGGAAAAGCAGCCACCGAGTGCTCAGCATATGTGCAAACTCCTTCAAGACTGTTGGAAAAGCATTCCAGGTGAAGCTGGTTGAGAGAATGCCAAGAGTGTGCGAAGCTGTCATCAAGGCAAAGGGTGGCTACTTTGAAGAATCTAAAATATATAATATGTTTAACACTTTTTTGGTTACTACATGATTCCATATGTGTTATTTCATAGTTCTGATGTCTTCACTATTATTCTACATTGTAGAAAATAGTACAAATAAAGAAAAACCCTTGAAT
>NC_034202.2:46089243-46104243 GCF_002021735.2 Oncorhynchus kisutch | reverse complement strand
TGAGATGACTAAACTTCTTGGAGTAACCCTGGATCGTTAACTGTCATGGTCAAAACATATTGATGCAGTAGTAGTTAAGATGAGGAGAAGTTTGTCTATAATAAAGCTCTGCTCTACCTTCTTAACAACACTATCAACAAGGCAGATCCTACAGGCCCTAGTTTTGTCGCACCTTGACTACTTTTCAGTCGTGTGGTCAGGTACCACAGAAAAGGACTCATCACTACTTTTATTTATGAAAGGTATTGACATGTTGAATGCACCGAGCTGTCTGTTTAAACTACTAACTCACAGCTCGGACACCCATGCATACCCCACAAGACATGCCACCAGAGGTCTCTTCACAGTCCCCAAGTCCAGAACAGTCTATGGGAGGCGCACAGTACTACATAGAGCCATAACTACATGGAACTCTATTCTATAGTACTACATAGAGACATGGCTACATGGAACTCTATTCCACATCAAGTAACTGATGCAAACAGTAAAATTACATTTAAAAAACACCTTATGGAACAGAGGGTACTGTGAAGCAACACAAACTTTGGCACAGACACACACACACACACACACACACAATATCATACGCACTATACATACACATGGATTTAGTACTATAGATATATAGTAGTGGTGGAGTAGGGGCCTGAGGGGAACACAGTCTGTTGTGAAATCTGTGAATGTATTGTAATGTTTTTAAAATGGTATAAACTGCCTTCATTTTGTAGAGTAGCTGCTGCTTATGGGGACCCATAATAAATACAAATACAAATCTTCATTTAAAATCCACCATGTTGGCTTGAACTATAAACTGACTGGCAGCCATTTCCCCCCAACTGCCAACTGTCTGACAGCTGTTGCTATGGCGATCAAGATGTCAAATGATAATTTGCCTGGTTGTAAATGCACCTTATGTAGCCCTGCCAACCTGACCCACTTCCTAATTGAATGCTGTTGTTTTCAATCTTCCAGTCCATTCTGGCCCGTTGACACAAACCCAGGCTTGAGTAGTTGATAAATATAAATGACTTTCGTCAAAAAAATAAATGAACTGCACAGAATCTGAAAGATATATTAATTCTCTGTTGAGGAAAATTATTTAAAAAAATATGTAAATGTTTGTTTTCATGTAGTAGGATGCCGACGTTTATCGCTGTTAGCATTCCCATAGACTCAACATGGATGGTTAGCGCTGTTAGCATTCCCATAGACTCAACATGGATGGTTAGCGCTGTTAGCATTCCCATAGACTCAACATGGGTGGTTATCGCTGTTAGCATTCCCATAGACTCAACATGGATGGTTAGCGCTGTTAGCATTCCCATAGACTCAACATGGATGGTTATCGCTGTTAGCATTCCCATAGACTCAACATGGATGGTTAGCGCTGTTAGCATTCCCATAGACTCAACATGGATGGTTAGCGCTGTTAGCATTCCCATAGACTCAACATGGATGGTTAGCGCTGTTAGCATTCCCATAGACTCAACATGGATGGTTATCGCTGTTAGCATTCCCATAGACTCAACATGGATGGTTATCGCTGTTAGCATTCCCATAGACTCAACATGGATGGTTATCGCTGTTAGCATTCCCATAGACTCAACATGGATGGTTATCGCTGTTAGCATTCCCATAGACTCAACATGGATGGTTAGCGCTGTTAGCATTCCCATAGACTCAACATGGATGGTTATCGCTGTTAGCATTCCCATAGACTCAACATGGATGGTTATCGCTGTTAGCATTCCCATAGACTCAACATGGATGGTTATCGCTGTTAGCATTCCCATAGACTCAACATGGATGGTTATCGCTGTTAGCATTCCCATAGACTCAACATGGATGGTTATCGCTGTTAGCATTCCCATAGACTCAACATGGATGGTTATCGCTGTTAGCATTCCCATAGACTCAACATGGATGGTTATCGCTGTTAGCATTCCCATAGACTCAACATGGATGGTTATCGCTGTTAGCATTCCCATAGACTCAACATGGATGGTTATCGCTGTTAGCATTCCCATAGACTCAACATGGATGGTTATCGCTGTTAGCATTCCCATAGACTCAACATGGATGGTTATCGCTGTTAGCATTCCCATAGACTCAACATGGATGGTTATCGCTGTTAGCATTCCCATAGACTCAACATGGATGGTTATCGCTGTTAGCATTCCCATAGACTCAACATGGATGGTTATCGCTGTTAGCATTCCCATAGACTCAACATGGATGGTTATCGCTGTTAGCATTCCCATAGACTCAACATGGATGGTTATCGCTGTTAGCATTCCCATAGACTCAACATGGATGGTTATCGCTGTTAGCATTCCCATAGACTCAACATGGATGGTTATCGCTGTTAGCATTCCCATAGACTCAACATGGATGGTTATCGCTGTTAGCATTCCCATAGACTCAACATGGATGGTTATCGCTGTTAGCATTCCCATAGACTCAACATGGATGGTTATCGCTGTTAGCATTCCCATAGACTCAACATGGATGGTTATCGCTGTTAGCATTCCCATAGACTCAACATGGATGGTTAGCTAGCTAGCGTTTTTAGACTATTCAATCTAAAGCCGAAGCGTTACAGATTCCGCAATAGAAATGTAAAGATAATTTATGATTGAGAAAATTAATTCACGCTGTAAAGGCTGAATATCCACAATGCGGATTGAATTAAGCCCTCTATTTAATTAGAGTTATCCACACCAGCCTGGTCTCATAGACTAGACATAACATAGCAAACTTAACTCTTATATATGCTATGTTTGCTATGTTTGGTATGGTTACAAACTAAAGTTGGATGGGTGGGCATACAGTGTGAACGTCTAGCAACCCAAAGGTTGCAGCTTTAGCTTTAGCAACTTTCCAACTACTTACTACTTTTTAGCTACTTTGCAACTACTTAGCATGTTAGCTAACCCTTCCCCTAATCCTAACCCTGTTAGCTAACCCTTTCCCTAACCCTGTTAGCTAACCCTTCCCCTAACCCTGTTAGCTAACCCTTCCCCTAACCCTAACCCTGTTAGCTAACCCTAGCACGGTGGCTAGGAAAAACTCCCTAGAAAGGCCAGAACCTAGGAAGAAACCTAGAGAGGAACCAGGCTATGAGAGGTGGCTAGGAAAAACTCCCTAGAAAGGCCAGAACCTAGGAAGTAACCTAGAGAGGAACCAGGCTGCGGAGGGGTGGCTAGGAAAAACTCACTAGAAAGGCCAAAACCTAGGAAGAAACCTAGAGAGGAACCAGGCTATGAGGGGTGGCTAGGAAAAACTCCATAGAAAGGCCAGAACCTAGGAAGCAACCTAGAAAGGAACCAGGCTATGAGAGGTGGCTAGGAAAAACTCCCTAGAAAGGCCAAAACCTAGGAAGAAACCTAGAGAAGAAGAAACCTAGAGAGGAACCGGGCTATGAGGGGTGGCTAGGAAAAACTCCATAGAAAGGCCAGAACCTAGGAAGCAACCTAGAGAGGAACCAGGCTATGAGAGGTGGCTAGGAAAAACACCCTAGAAAGGCCAAAACCTAAGAAGAAACCTAGAGAGGAACCAGGTTATGAGGGGTGGCTAGGAAAAACTCCCTGAAAGGCCAAAACCTAAGAAGAAACCTAGAGAGGAACCAGGTTATGAGGGGTGGCTAGGAAAAACTCCCTAGAAAGGCCAAAACCTAGGAAGAGACCTAGAGAGGAAAAAAAACTATCGCTGTTAGCATTCCCATAGACTCAACATGGATGGTTAGCTAGCTAGCGTTTTTAGACTATTCAATCTAAAGCCGAAGCGTTACAGATTCCGCAATAGAAATGTAAAGATCATTTATGATTGAGAAAATTTATTCACGCTGTAAAGGCTGAATATCCACAATGCGGATTGAATTAAGCCCTCTATTTAATTAGAGTTATCCACACCAGCCTGGTCTCATAGACTAGACATAACATAGCAAACTTAACTCTTATATATGCTATGTTTGCTATGTTTGGTATGGTTACAAACTAAAGTTGGATGGGTGGGCATACAGTGTGAACGTCTAGCAACCCAAAGGTTGCAGCTTTAGCTTTAGCAACTTTCCAACTACTTACTACTTTTTAGCTACTTTGCAACTACTTAGCATGTTAGCTAACCCTTCCCCTAACCCTAACCCTGTTAGCTAACCCTTTCCCTAACCCTGTTAGCTAACCCTTCCCCTAACCCTGTTAGCTAACCCTTCCCCTAACCCTAACCCTGTTAGCTAACCCTTCCCCTAACCCTAACCCTGTTAGCTAACCCTTCCCCTAATCCTAACCCTGTTAGCTAACCCTAGCATGGTGGCTAGGAAAAACTCCCTAGAAAGGCCAAAACCTAGGAAGAAACCTAGAGAGGAACCAGGCTATGGAGGGGTGGCTAGGAAAAACTCCCTAGAAAGGCCAGAACCTAGGAAGAAACCTAGAGAGGAACCAGGCTATGAGAGGTGGCTAGGAAAAACTCCCTAGAAAGGCCAGAACCTAGGAAGTAACCTAGAGAGGAACCAGGCTGCGGAGGGGTGGCTAGGAAAAACTCGCTAGAAAGGCCAAAACCTAGGAAGAAACCTAGAGAGGAACCAGGCTATGAGGGGTGGCTAGGAAAAACTCCATAGAAAGGCCAGAACCTAGGAAGCAACCTAGAGAGGAACCAGGCTATGAGAGGTGGCTAGGAAAAACTCCCTAGAAAGGCCAAAACCTAAGAAGAAACCTAGAGAGGAACCAGGTTATGAGGGGTGGCTAGGAAAAACTCCCTGAAAGGCCAAAACCTAAGAAGAAACCTAGAGAGGAACCAGGCTATGAGGGGTGGCTAGGAAAAACTCCCTAGAAAGGCCAGAACCTAGGAAGAAACCTAGAGAGGGAAAAAAAACTAGCTAGCCATAAACTCCCTAGAAAGGCCAAAACCTAGGAAGAAACCTAGAGAGGAAGAAACCTAGAGAGGGACCAGGCTATGAGAGGTGGCTAGGAAAAACTCCCTAGAAAGGCCAAAACCTAAGAAGAAACCTAGAGAGGAACCAGGCTATGAGGGGTGGCTAGGAAAAACTCCCTAGAAAGGCCAGAACCTAGGAAGAAACCTAGAGAGGAAAAAAAAACTAGCTAGCCATAAACTCCCTAGAAAGGCCAGAACCTAGGAAGTAACCTAGAGAGGAACCAGGCTATGAGAGGTGGCTAGGAAAAGCTCCCGAGAAAGGCCAAAACCTAGGAAGAAACCTAGAGAGGAAGAAACCTAGATAGGAACCAGGCTATGAGAGGTGGCTAGGAAAAACTCCCTAGAAAGGCCAAAATCTAAGAAGAAACCTAGAGAGGACCCAGGCTATGAGGGGTGGCTAGGAAAAACTCCCTAGAAAGGCCAAAACCTAAGAAGAAACCTAGAGAGGAACCAGGCTATGAGGGGTGGCTAGGAAAAACTCCCTAGAAAGGCCAGAAACTAGGAAGAAACCTAGAGAGGGAAAAAAACTAGCTAGCTAACAACAAAAAAAATAGTGTACACTCAATCAGATCAAGCGTTAAACGTTGATAGCAGACATCCGCATATCAGATGTTTTGGCATACTTGGAGGTGGAACTGAGTTAGAGCCATCAAATTGGTGAGCAGCTGCTTGTTCGATCATTGTCACGAGGCCTACCCCCAATCACATTAGAAGTTTCAGAAAGAGATCAAATAGAAAAACCATTCAATTAAATATGGAGAATTTTATATTATTATAATGGAGTCTAGTGTTGTCTTGATCGTTTATAACGGTCATGATTTTTTATCATCGATTGCACAGTCTGTTTTGTTGAAATGTTGTTATTGTATCACTAGGTGTGTTGGTTGTGAGTTATCTGTTGTATGCGAGTCGCTACTCATTTAGATAAACGTCCGTGTTTGTTTTGGTTCTTTTCAAACATTTCAGTGTGTGAACAAGGCTGCATGCGATTTCTGTTAAATCGTGCCGCCAATGGCAATGTCTGCTAGTGGAAGCCAGAGTAGCTTACCAAGCAGGAGGAGTCTTGGGTGGTGTATATCCACTAGGGGGAGCCAGAGTAGCTTACCAAGAAATAGGAGTCTTGGGTAGTTGATATCCACTAGGGGGAGCCAGAGTAGCTTACCAAGAAATAGGAGTCTTGGGTAGTTGATATCCACTAGGGGGAGCCAGAGTAGCTTACCAAGAAATAGGAGTCTTGTGTGGTGTATATCCACTAGGGGGAGCCAGAGTAGCTTACCAAGCAGGAGGAGCCGAGGCACCTCTGTTTGACAGGCTAGAGACAATGTTTGAACTTCCAGATCTGGTGTTATATGCCTATTTACAAATGCTAGCTACTTGTCAGGCTAGTCTGGAGTTCCGTTCTGCTTTACGACACTACTTTTAAGCCACAGAAGCAAAAAATGTCTCTTTTTTAAATTGTAATTGCTAGAGCTTGAAATGCTATTCCTACTCAGGAGGAGAAGAAAACAAAGACTGAGAAAATGGCCAGTTCATCCACTGAACCCTACAAGAGAGGACGATGGAGAGAACAAGTCTCTTGTCCAACCAATGTGAAGCATTGACGCAGGGAAAGACATGTTCAATACCTTCGGATGTCGGTTGCCAGATTTCACGACTTACTTCAGCTGTTTGTCCTTCACATCTCCCACGAGAGAACTCACAGCTTGCCCGTAAGTGCTGCAGTGTAGAACAGAGCAGAATAGAATAGTGTAGAACAGAACAGAACAGAATAGAACAGAATAGAATAGAATAGAATAGAACAGTGTAGAACAGAACAGAATAGAACAGAATAGAATAGAATAGAACAATGTAGAACAGAGCAGAATAGAACAGTGTAGAACAGAACAGAACAGAACAGAATAGAATAGAACAGTGTAGAACAGAACAGAATACAACAGAGCCCGTAAGTGCTTCAGAAAGGCTGTCTGTAACCCTGTGTTTTCTTTGGCGAGTGGCAGCACACAGAAAAGTATCGCTGCGAGTTATAACTCATCTCTACAGTTTGTGCCATCACCGCGGAAGTTTGCCAGGCTATCTGGCATGTCCTGAAGGAGGATTCTGTTGCTTATCCCTTCAGCGGCACAAATTGGCAGAGATTTTGGGGATCGTTCGAATGATCCGTTTTGTGGAGGTACTGTCTACGGAAAACCTGTTCGGATCCGAGATACGACATCACTACAACCACAAGGGCTTTTTCTCCTGATGGCAATGCAAGGTACCGATATCCAGGGAAGATACTCTGGTAGTCTCTGATGAAAGGTACCTATATCCAGGGAAGATACTTTGGTAGTCTCTGATGAAAGGTACCGATATCCAGGGAAGATACTCTGGTAGTCTCTGATGAAAGGTACCTATATCCAGGGAAGATACTCTGGTAGTCTCTGATGAAAGGTACCTATATCCAGGGAAGATACTCTGGTAGTCTCTGATGAAAGGTACCTATATCCAGGGAAGATACTCTGGTAGTCTCTGATGAAAGGTACCGATATCCAGGGAAGATACTCTGGTAGTCTCTGATGAAAGGTACCGATATCCAGGGAAGATACTCTGGTAGTCTCTGATGAAAGGTACCGATATCCAGGGAAGATACTCTGGTAGTCTCTGATGAAAGGTACCGATATCCAGGGAAGATACTCTGGTAGTCTCTGATGAAAGGTACTGATATCCAGGGAAGATACTCTGGTAGTCTCTGATGAAAGGTACCGATATCCAGGGAAGATATAAATACTTGGGACTATATACATATGACTTAATACATGTGACTATTTTGTATTCGGAAAGTATTCAGACCCCTTGACTTTTTCCACATTTTGTTACATTTCAGCCTTATTCTAAAATAGATTTTTTTTTTTATTATCCTCATTAATCTGCACACAATAACCCATAATGACAAGCAAAAACTAATGACAAAGCGAAGACAGGTTTTTAGAAATCTTAGTAAAAAAAAATTTTTTTAAACAGAAATACCTTATTTATGTAAGTATTTGCTATGAGACTCAAAATTGAACTCAGGTGCATCCTGTTTCCATTGATCATCCTTGAGATGTTTATACAACTTCATTGGAGTCCACCTGTGGTAAATAAATTGGACAAGATTTGGAAAGGCACACACCTGTCTATATAACGTCACTGTGCATGCCAGAGCAAAAACCATTTCATGAGGTCAAAGGAATTGTCCGTAGAGCTCCGAGACAGGATTGTGTCGAGGCACTGATCTGGGGAAGGGTACCAAAATATTTCTGCAGCATTGAAGGTCCCCAAGAACACAGAGGCCTCCTTCATTCTTAAATGGAGGAAGTTTGGAGCCACCAAGACTCTTCCTAGAGATGGCCGCCCGGCCAAACTGAGCAATCGGGGGAGAAGGGCCTTGGTCAGGGAGGTGACCAAGAACCCGATGGTCACTCTGACAGAGCTCTAGAGTTCCTCTGTGGAGATGGGAGACCTTTCCAGAAGGACAACCATCTCTGCAGCACGCCACCAATCAGGCCTTTATGGTAGAGCGACCAGACGGAAGCCACTCCTCAGTAAAAGGTGCGTGACAGCATGCTTGGAGTTTGCCAAAAGACACTTAAAGACTCTCAGACCATGAGAAACAAAATTCTTTGGTCTGATGAAACCAAGATGGAACTATTTGGCCTGAATGCCAAGCGTCACGTCTGGAGGAAACCTGGCACCATCCCTACGGTGAAGCATGGTGGTGGCAGCATCATGCTGTAGGGATGTTTTTCAGCAACAGGGACTGGGAGACAAGTCATGACAGAGAAAAAGATTAACAGAGCAAAGTACAGAGAGATCCTTGATGAAAACCTGCTCCAGAGCAGTCAGGACCTCAGACTGAGTCGAAGGTTCACCTTCCAACAGGACAACGACCCTAAGCACACAGCCAAGACAACGATCGAACATCTCTGGAGAAAACCGAAAATAGCTGTGCGGCAACGCTCCCCATCCAACCTGACAGAGCTGGAGAGGATCTGCAGAGAAGAATGAGGAGAAACTCTCCAAATGCAAGTGTGCCAAGCTTGTGGCTTCATATCCAAGAAGACTTGAGGCTGTAATCGCTGCCAAAGGTGCTTCAACAAAGTACTGAGTAAAGGACCTGAATATTAAATGTAGATGTTTCATTTTTTTTCTTTTGTAGATTTGCAAACATTTCTAAAAAACAGTTTTTGCTTTCTCATTATGGGGTATTGATGGGGGGGGGATAAAAATACATTTTAGAATAAGGCTGAAACGTAAATAAATGTGGAAAAACTCAAGGGGTCTGAATACTTTCTGAATGCACTGTACTTATTATTGATTCTTATTATTCCTTATTCTCCAGTGACTGGACATTTACCAATAAAACGGAGGGAAGTGGAGGCAGGTTCTCTCTTCGTCTTAATCTCACAAGGATGAGCCGTCTCTCAGCGTTTCCATCTTGGCAGCCCGAATATGGTGGTTAGGTCGGACTCCAACTTACATTGGCACACACACTGTTCAGTTGGGATGCAGAAAAACCCTCGGAAATTCCAGGGTGTGGATACCAGGGTTGGGGTGAATTCCAAATTGGATTTAAAATTCGAAATTAAATTCTGGAATTCAAGCAAGAAGTAGAGAATTCACTTAGGAATTGAATTTGAATTGTAGCAATCAACCCTCCAAAAGTGGAATTGATTTGGAATTTATATTGGAATTGTAAAAATAAAATCATCACAAGAATGGAATTGGAATTTAGACGGTCTGAATTGGAATCGAATAAGAACCATCCTTCGGTTGGAATTTAATTAGAATTTAGACGGTCTGAATTGGAATCGAATAAGAACCATCCTTCGGTTGGAATTTAATTAGAATTTAGACGGTCTGAATTGGAATCGAATAAGAACCATCCTTCGGTTGGAATTTAATTAGAATTTAGACGGTCTGAATTGTGATTAACATGGTTAGATAAAAACATCCTTGGAATGGAATTGGAATTTATAATGTTGAAACTTTTATTGTTTTATAACTGTGCAAACATCTAGTTACTGGAGTTTATTTATTTATCATTGAAATTGAATGCAAACTTTGTTTAAAAATCAATCAAATAATTCTAATAATTTATAATTCTATTCTATTACTGTATATAACGGGGAGTGGGGTGCAGTCTGTCATTATGGCGGCAGGCCTAGTGTTGGGCCAGTAACCGAAAGGTTGCAAGATCAAATCCCCGAGCTGACAAGGTACAAATCTGTTGTTCTGCCCCTGAACAAGGCAGTTAACCTACTGTTCCTAGGCCGTCATTGTAAATAAGAATTTGTTCTTAACTGACTTGCCTAGTTAAGTAAGGTAAAACTGTGTCATTTAGGTCAACTATCCCTTTTGTATGGTGAAAAAAGTCAAATTACACTGTGTTGTTTACTCAATTATTCTGTATTGTTTTACAATTCTACAATATATACCATTTAGCTGACATTTTAGTCAAAAGTGACTGACAGTAATTCATGCATTCATATTTCACAGAAGGGTTTTCATTCACTTTCACTCTGGGTTGAACCGGCAGATGGGTGTGTTTTTAATGTCATCAATCATTCATCAACAAAAGGGTCAGCTCACACAGCGTGGTAGCTCAGCGTGGTAAATCACACAGCGTGGTAAATCACACAGCGTGGTAGCTCAGCGTGGTAAATCACACAGCGTGGTAAATCACACAGCGTGATAAATCACTCAGTGTGGTAGCTCAGTGTGGTAAATCACACAGCGTGGTAATTCACACAGCGTGGTAGCTCAGTGTGGTAGCTCACACAGCGTGGTAAATCACTCAGTGTGGTAGCTCAGCGTGGTAAATCACACAGTGTGGTAGCTCAGCGTGGTAAATCACACAGCGTGGTAAATCACACAGCGTGGTAAATCACTCAGTGTGGTAGCTCAGCGTGGTAGCTCACACAGCGTGGTAAATCACTCAGCGTGGTAAATCACTCAGCGTGGTAAATCACTCAGTGTGGTAAATCACACAGCGTGGTAAATCACACAACGTGGTAAATCACACAGTGTGGTAGCTCAGCGTGGTAAATCACACAGCGTGGTAAATCACACAGTGTGGTAAATCACTCAGTGTGGTAGCTCAGTGTGGTAGCTCGCACAGTGTGGTAGCTCAGTGTGGTAGCTCAGTGTGGTAGCTCAGTGTGGTAGCTCACACAGCGTGGTAAATCACTCAGTGTGGTAGCTCAGCGTGGTAAATCACACAGTGTGGTAGCTCAGCGTGGTAAATCACACAGCGTGGTAAATCACACAGCGTGGTAAATCACTCAGTGTGGTAGCTCAGCGTGGTAGCTCACACAGCGTGGTAAATCACTCAGCGTGGTAAATCACTCAGCGTGGTAAATCACTCAGTGTGGTAAATCACACAGCGTGGTAAATCACACAACGTGGTAAATCACACAGTGTGGTAAATCACTCAGTGTGGTAGCTCAGTGTGGTAGCTCGCACAGTGTGGTAGCTCAGTGTGGTAGCTCAGTGTGGTAGCTCAGTGTGGTAGCTCACACAGCGTGGTAAATCACTCAGTGTGGTAGCTCAGTGTGGTAGCTCACACAGTGTGGTAGCTCAGTGTGGTAGCTCACACAGCGTGGTAAATCACTCAGTGTGGTAGCTCAGTGTGGTAGCTCAGTGTGGTAGCTCAGTGTGGTAGCTCACAGAGTGTGGTAGCTCACACAGTGTGGTAGCTCAGTGTGGTAGCTGTAGTGACTGTCCACAGCTCTCTGTCTCCTCCTCATCATCATCAGCTGTTAGTCGACTGGCCTCTTCATCCTTGTCCAGTCGCAGACACATTACCACCCTGGAGACAGACAGACAGACACATTACCACCCTCGAGACAGAGAGACAGACAGACATATTACTACCCTGGAGACAGACAGACAGACAGATAGACACATTACCACCCTGGAGACAGACAGACACATTACCACCCTGGAGACAGACAGACAGACAGGCACATTACCACCCTAGAGACAGACAGACACATTACCACCCTGGAGACAGACAGACAGACAGACAGACAGACAGACAGACAGACAGACAGACAGACAGACAGACACATTACTACCCTGGAGACAGACAGATAAACACATTCCTATCCTGGAGACAGACAGACACATTACAACCCGGGAGAGAGAGAGCTCTATCACAATATACTACAACCCGGGAGAGAGAGAGCTCTATCACAATATACTACAACCCGGGAGAGAGATAGAGCTCTATCACAATATGCTACAACCCGGGAGAGAGAGAGCTCTATCACAATATACTACAACCCGGGAGAGAGAGAGCTCTATCACAATATACTACAACCCGGGAGAGGACCTCAGCCACCCGAGCCACAGCCTGTTCACCCCGCTACCATCTGGAAGATAATCAAGGACCTCAGCCACCCGAGCCACAGCCTGTTCACCCCGCTACTATCTAGAAGATAATCAAGGACCTCAGCCACCTGAGCCACAGCCTGTTCACCCTGCTAAGCCCAGTCTAAACCCAGTCTAAGCCCAGTCTAAACCCAGTCTAAGCCCAGTCTAAGCCCAGTCTAAACTATTAGCCCTGTCTAAGCCCAGTTTAAGCCCAGTCTAAGCCCAGTCTAAGCCCAGTCTAAACTATTAGCCCTGTCTAAGCCCAATCTAAGCCCAGTCTAAGCCCAGTCTAAACTATTAGCCCAGTCTAAGCCCAGTCTAAGCCCAGTCTAAACTATTAGCCCTGTCTAAGCCCAGTCTAAGCCCAGTCTAAGCCCAGTCTAAACTATTAGCCCTGTCTAAGCCCAGTCTAAGCCCAGTCTAAGCCCAGTCTAAACTATTAGCCCAGTCTAAGCCCAGTCTAAACTATTAGCCCTGTCTAAGCCCAGTCTAAACCCAGTCTAAGCCCAGTCTAAGCCCAGTCTAAACTATTAGCCCTGTCTAAGCCCAGTCTAAGCCCAGTCTAAGCCCAGTCTAAACTATTAGCCCAGTCTAAGCCCAGTCTAAACCCAGTCTAAGCCCAGTCTAAACTATTAGCCCTGTCTAAGCCCAGTCTAAACTATTAGCCCAGTCTAAGCCCAGTCTAAGCCCAGTCTAAACTATTAGCCCAGTCTAAGCCCAGTCTATGCCCAGTCTAAGCCCAGTCTAAACTTTTAGCCCTGTCTAAACCCAGTCTAAGCCCAGTCTAAACTATTAGCCCCTACAAATGCATTGAATAACAGATAAACTAAGTGTATTTAACACCGGTATTCTTGCCACTAAACAGTCTTCATATACCATTTTTGTTCAACTGGTTTTCGAGGGAAACCGTCAGACGAGTCTTCTGTGGTGTTGGTGGTGGTGGTGGGGGTGGGGGGGGGTCGTAGAGCAAAACGGAGAACGTCGTCGTGTTCGTGAGAGTCTCATCTTTCCATAGAGGGATCATAATGATAGGCCAAACCGTTAAGACGCTACAGGCGATTTGGTGAGAAGACCGATTTTAGGGACGGTCTGATAAACACTGCTCTAGCTCCGTTCACAGCAGAGGAGGAAGTGCAATATCGGCGGACGCAGTAGATATCTCTAGCATTAACTGACAGATTTGTATGAGGATCTTTTAATTATGCTAATTATATTTCCGCGGGGGGCTTCGGACATCGACTCTAGGGGCTTCATTTATATTTCGGACTCTGACATTGCTCATTCTAATTTTTCTATATTTCTTAACTTCTTTCTTTACATGTTTTGGATTTGTGTGTATTGTTTTAAATTGTTAGATACTACTGCACTGTTGGAGCTAGCATCTGGTTAGCTACTACTGCACTGTTGGAGCTAGCATTTAGTTAGATACTACTGCACTGTTGGAGCTAGCATCTGGTTAGATACTACTGCACTGTTGGAGCTAGCATTTGGTTAGATACTACTGCACTGTTGGAGCTAGCATTTGGTTAGATACTACTGCACTGTTGGAGCTAGCATTTGGTTAGATACTACTGCACTGTTGGAGCTAGCATCTAGTTAGATACTACTGCACTGTTGGAGCTAGCATTTGGTTAGATACTACTGCACTGTTGGAGCTAGCATTTGGTTAGATACTACTGCACTGTTGGAGCTAGCATCTGGTTAGATACTACTGCACTGTTGGAGCTAGCATCTGGTTAGATACTACTGCACTGTTGGAGCTAGCATCTGGTTAGATACTACTGCACTGTTGGAGCTAGCATTTGGTTAGATACTACTGCACTGTTGGAGCTAGCATTTGGTTAGATACTACTGCACTGTTGGAGCTAGCATCTGGTTAGATACTACTGCACTGTTGGAGCTAGCATCTGGTTAGATACTACTGCACTGTTGGAGCTAGCATTTGGTTAGATACTACTGCACTGTTGGAGCTAGCATTTGGTTAGATACTACTGCCCTGTTGGAGCTAGCATTTGGTTAGATACTACTGCACTGTTGGAGCTAGCATTTAGTTAGATACTACTGCACTGTTGGAGCTAGCATTTAGTTAGATACTACTGCACTGTTGGAGCTAGCATTTGGTTAGATACTACTGCACTGTTGGAGCTAGCATTTGGTTAGATACTACTGCACTGTTGGAGCTAGCATCTGGTTAGATACTACTGCACTGTTGGAGCTAGGAACATTAGCATTTCGCTACACCTGTGATAACATCTGTTAAATATGTGTATGCAACCAATACAATTTGATTTGACTTTGATTTATTTTGATCCCGGCTTTTATCTATACGATTTGGTTGTATTAACCCACACCATCAGAATGGTTTTGGTGACTGACCCACCCAATCAGAATGGTTTTGGTGACTGACCCTCCCAATCAGAATGGTTTTGTTGACTGACCCACCCAATCAGAATGGTTTTGTTGACTGACCAACCCAATCAGAATGGTTGTGTTGACTGACCCATCCAATCAGAATTATTGTGTTGACTGACCTATCCAATCAGAATGGCTGCGTTGACTGACTTGGCCAATAAGAATGGTTATGTTGACTGACCCACCCACTAAGAATGGTTGTGTTTTCTAACTTGGCCAATCAGAATTCTTGTGTTGATTGAGTTAGCCAATCAGAATGGTTGT
>NC_034202.2:46079243-46084243 GCF_002021735.2 Oncorhynchus kisutch | reverse complement strand
AAAGTATTCGGCCCCCTTGAACTTTGCGACCTTTTGCCACATTTCAGGCTTCAAACATAAAGATATAAAACTGTATTTTTTTGTGAAGAATCAGGACCTGAAAAATTTTCTGACTTCTAAAACAGTTCCTGTTTTCCTACCTTGTCAGGACATTAAGGTGAAATGTAAAACACACACACACACACTCACACACACACACACACACACTAACCGTGTAGAAAGCAAAGGCCGCCAGTATCAGTCCCAGGACAGTTTTCCTCCTCCTTGGTGACGCGATGAATAACAGATACACACCCTGAAACCGACCAATCAGGGCTTCTCGTTGGAGAAAGCGTGCTGAGCCCGCCCCAAAAGGTGTCGGTGATGATGATGGTGATGAAGATGAGTCTGTGTGCGAGGGTCTCTCCACAGTCTCCTGCAGTACCCACGCTGTGTATACCAGGTTGATCAGGTGTAGTACGGCTGCTGTGATGAACGGCCAGGTGAACCCTGCCGTCTGAATATAGAACCCAGTACACAGAGAGGCTAGCCCTGACAACACTCCTAGCAACATCTCCAAGGCTGCCATACGCACTGTACGACCCCCACCCTTACCCCAGTCTCTCTCTCTACTCCCTCCGTCTCTGTCTCCCTGTCCATCGCTCTCTCTGTCTCTCCCTCTGTCTCTGCCTCCGTCTCTCCCTCTGTCTCCCTGTCCATCGCTCTCTCTGTCTCTCCCTCTGTCTCCCTGTCCATCGCTCTCTCTGTCTCTCCCTCTGTCTCTGCCTCCGTCTCTCCCTCTGTCTCCCTGTCCATCGCTCTCTCCGTCTCTCCCTCTGTCTCCCTGTCCATCGCTCTCTCCATCTCTCCCTCTGTCTCTGCCTCCATCTCTCCCTCTGTCTCCCTGTCCATCGCTCTCTCCATCTCTCCCTCTGTCTCTGCCTCCATCTCTCCCTCTGTCTCTGCCTCCGTCTCTCCCTCTGTCTCTGCCTCCATCTCTCTCTCCGTCTCTCCCTCTGTCTCCCTGTCCATCGCTTTCTCCGTCTCTCCCTCTGTCTCCCTGTCCATCGCTCTCTCCGTCTCTCCCTCTGTCTCCCTGTCCATCGCTCTCTCCATCTCTCTCTCTGTCTTTGCCTCCATCTTTCCCTCTGTCTCTCTTTCCATCTCTCCTTTGTTCTCCCTCTCCACTCCCCCCACTCATACCCCGATCTCTACAGTCATCTCCTCCCCCACCCCTACCTCCCTCACATTGGTAACTCCCCCCATCTCTTGCCCCAATCCCAACAATATTCATATTCCCACCCCCTTCCTCACACAAATACTTAACCCCACCCCCCTCCACCCCCTCCTCCTCACATAGGTCAGCTATATAGGCAAAACTTCCCCCCAGTAGAGCAGTGGGCCCCCCCATTACCCCAGCCAGGAAAGAGGCCCCTAGCAGGTAACCCAGGCTAAGGGAGAGGTGAGACACGGTTGCATAGCACAGAGCAAATAACAGCTCGCCCACCAGTGGGGGCACTAGAGCTACCTAGAGATGGAGGGATGAGGGATGGAGGGGGACAAAAGGAGAGAGAAGGGATAAAGAGAGACAGAAGAAGAGATAGGGGAGAGAGAGAGACAGAAGAAGAGATAGGGGAGAGAGAGAGACAGAAGAAGAGATAGGGGAGAGAGAGAGACAGAAGAAGAGAGAGGGGGAGAGAGACATTGATAACATACCAATTAGGAACCTCACACACAGACCAATTAATATTTGAATCAGTTATAGAGCCCATTGCCCTTTGTGGTTGTGAGGTCTGGGGTCCGCTCACCAACCAAGAATTCACAAAATGGGACAAACACCAAATTGAGTCTCTGCATGCAGAGTTCTGTAAAAATATCCTCCGTGTACAACGTAAAACACAGAATAATGCATGCAGAGCAGAATTAGGCCGATACCCACTAATTATTAAAATCTAGAAAAGAGCCGTTAAATTCTATAACCACCTAAAAGGAAGCGATTCCCAAACCTTCCATAACAAAGCCATCACCTACAGAGAGATGAACCTGGAGAAGAGTCCCCTAAGCAAGCTGGTCCTGGGGCTCTGTTCACAAACACACCCTACAGAGCCCCAGGACAGCATCACAATTAGACCCAACCAAATCATGAGAAAACAAAAAGATAATTACTTAACACATTGGAAAGAATTAACAAAAAAACAGAGCAAACTAGAATGCTATTTGGCCCTACACAGAGAGTACACAGCGGCAGAATACCTGACCACTGTGACTGACCCAAAATTAAGGAAAGCTTTGACTATGTACAGACTCAGTGAGCACAGCCTTGCTATTGAGAAAGGCCGCCGTAGGCAGACCTGGTTTTCAAGAGAAGACAGGCTATGTGCTCACTGCCCACAAAATGAAGTGGAAACTGAGCTGCACTTCCTGACCTCCTGACCAAAATATGACCATATTAGAGAGACATATTTCCCTCAGATTACACAGATCCACAAAGAATTCGAAAACAAATCCAATCTTGATAAACTCCCATATCTACTGGGTGAAATTCCACAATGTGTCATCACAGCAGTAGGCCAACCAGTGAAGAACAAATACCATTGTAAATACAACCCATATTTATGTTTATTTATTTTCCCTTTTGCACTTGAACTATTTGCACATAATATGACATCTGAAATGTCTTTATTTTGGAACTTTTGCAAGGGTAATGTTTACTGTAAAAAAAACACATTTCACTTGCTTTGGCAATGTAAACATATGTTTCCCATCCCAACAAAACCCAGGATTTGAATTGAAAGAAAAAGAGAGTGTTAAACAAATGAATACCTATTTAATAAATATTCTTCAGGATCGGTGTCCCTTCCACGGAATGGTTGAGCTAACGTAGGCTAATGTGATTAGCATGAGGTTGAGCTAACGTAGGCTAATGTGATTAGCATGAGGTTGAGCTAACGTAGGCTAATGTGATTAGCATGAGGTTGAGCTAACGTAGGCTAATGTGATTAGCATGAGGTTGAGCTAACGTAGGCTAATGTGATTAGCATGAGGTTGAGCTAACGTAGGCTAATGTGATTAGCATGAGGTTGAGCTAACGTAGGCTAATGTGATTAGCATGAGGTTGAGCTAACGTAGGCTAATGTGATTAGCATGAGGTTGAGCTAACGTAGGCTAATGTGATTAGCATGAGGTTGAGCTAACGTAGGCTAATGTGATTAGCATGAGGTTGAGCTAATGTAGGCTAATGTGATTAGCATGAGGTTGTAAGTAACAAGAACATTTCCCAGGACATAGACATATCTGATATTGGCAGAAAGCTTAAATTCTTGTTAATCTAACTGCACTGTACAATTTACAGTAGCTATTACAGTGAAAGAATACCATGCTATTGTTTGAGGAGAGTGCACAATTTTGAACACGAAAAGTTATTAATAAACAAATTAGGCACATTTGGGCAGTCGTGATACAACATTTTGAACAGATGCAATGGTTCATTGGATCAGTTTAAACTTTGCACATACACTACTGCCATCTAGTGGCCAAAATCTAAATTGCAGCTGTGCTGGAATAATACATTATGGCATTTCTCTTGCATTTCAAAGATGATGGTACAAACAAAATACAAAAGAACGGTTGTTTTTTTCTTTGTATTATCTTTTACCAGATCTAATGTGTTATAATCTCCTACATTCCTTTCACGTTTCCACGAACTTCAATGTGTTTCCTTTCAAATGGTACCAATAATGTGCATATCCTTGCTTCAGGGCTTAAGTTACAGGAAGTTAGATTTGGGGATGTCATTTTAAGAGAAATTTGAAAAAAAGGGGCGGATCTTTAACAGCATAAAAGTATATTGTCTTCTTCAGCAAATAAACACCCTATCCCCTATATAGTGCACTACTTTAGACCAGAGCCCTATGGAACCCTATTCCCTATATAGTGCACTACTTTAGACCAGAGCCCTATGGAACTCTATTCCCTATATAGTGCACTACTTTAGACCAGAGCCCTATGGAACCCTATTCCCTATATAGTCCACTACTTTAGACCAGAGCCCTATGGCACCCTATTCCCTACATAGTGCACTGGTTTAGACCAGAGCATATAGGAGAATAGGATGCCATTTGGGATGTAGCCACAGTAAATGTCATATTTTTACCTTCCTGCCACGGTGGTCGCTGTAGGAGACCAGGAGTAGGGAGGAGAGGAGACTAGGGAAAAGGAAACACAGCTCACTGTAGAAGAGAAACAGAGACGCCTCCTTCTGGATCTCCTGTAGGGGGGAGGAGAGGGGAGGGGAGGGGAGGGTGGAGGAGAGGAGAGGAGAGAGAGGAGAGGAGAGGAGAGGAGAGGAGAGGAGGAGGGAGAGGAGAGGGAGGGGAGAGGGAGAGGAGAGGGGAGAGGGGAGGAGGAGAGGAGAGAGGAGGAGAGGAGGCGAAGGAATGAGTGAGAGGAGAGGAGCAGGGAGGGGGAGGGGGAGAGGAGGAGGGAGAGAGGAGCGGAGGTGAGGCGCGAGGAGGGGGGAGAGGAGAGAGGAGGGGGGGTGGGGGGAGGAGGTGGGGGGAGGAGATGGTAGGGGAGGAGCTTAAGGAGGGGGGAGGCGAGAGGGAGGGGGAGGGGGGAGGAGAGAGGAGGGAGAGAGGAGGGTGGGAGGAGAGAGAGGGGAAGGGGGGAGAAACAGGATGGAGAGCGGGGGAGAGGGAGAGAGGAGGAGGAGGAAGAGAGAGAGGGAGGAGGAGAGAGGAGAGGGAGAGAGGAGAGGAGGAGGGGAGGAGGAGAGGGGAGGGAGGGGGAGAGAGGAGGGGGTATGAGAGAGGAGAGAGAGAGAGGAAGAGGGAGAGAGGAGAGGGAGGAGGAGAGGGAGGAGGAGAGAGGAGGGAGGGAGGGGATGGGGAGGAGAAGGAGGGGGTATGAGAGAGGAGAGGGGATGGGGGAGGAGAGAGGAGGGGGAGGGGGGGAGGAGAGAGGAGGGAGAGAGGGGAGGGGGGGGGAGGGAGAGAGGAGGGGAGGGGGGAGGAAACAGGAGG
>NC_034202.2:46043651-46079143 GCF_002021735.2 Oncorhynchus kisutch | reverse complement strand
CAGTCTCAATGGGTTATGGGCAAATACAACACGTTAAACAGGCTTTAGCCCCCCTCCCTCTCCCACCTGGTGAATGGAGCTGACGTTGTGCTGCTTGTCAGAGCAGTGGGTGTAGTTCATCTGTGTAGGGTAGGGGGCACCGGTGAGCTGCTGCCACAGCCTCCTGTAGACGTACTGCTGGATCAGGGGGTACAGCATGAACATGGAGAAGGCATAGACACCAACCACTGGCTCTATCAGGAACACACGGACATCATTAACCTAGTGAAGGAGAGAGAGAGAGAGAGAGAGACGAGAGGAGAGAAGAGGAGAGCAGAGGAAGAGGAGACGAGAGAGGAGGAGGAGGAGAGGAGAGGAGAGAGAGAGAGAGAGAGAGAGAGAGAGACGGAGAGAGAGAGAGAGAGAGAGCGAGGAGAGAGAGAGAGGAGAGAGAGAGAAGAGAGAGAGAGAGAGAGAGAGAGAGAGAGAGAGAGAGCGTATAGCATCCCTTTGTGTGAACCTGTCCTCTCTTCATTGTATGAATTGGGGGGGGGGGGGGGGGGCAGCCTTTACTGGCGTCCACAGAGCCTGGGAAGCAGCTGTTGTGGCTCAAGGGCAGAACATTTTCCCTCCTTGTGTAGCTGCCTGGCTATTGGTCCATCACTATAAATGTCCTCCTTGTGTAGCTGCTATTGGTCCATCACTATAAATGTCCTCCTTGTGTAGCTGCTATTGGTCCATCACTATAAATGTCCATCCTTGTGTAGCTGCTATTGGTCCATCACTATAAATGTCCTCCTTGTGTAGCTGCTATTGGTCCATCACTATAAATGTCCTCCTTGTGTAGCTGCTATTGGTCCATCACTATAAATATCCTCCTTGTGTAGCTGCCTGGCTATTGGTCCATCACTATAAATGTCCTCCTTGTGTAGCTGCTATTGGTCCATCACTATAAATGTCCTCCTTGTGTAGCTGCTATTGGTCCATCATTATAAATGTCCTCCTTGTGTAGCTGCCTGGCTATTGGTCCATCATTATGAATGTCCTCCTTGTGTAGCTGCCTGGCTATTGGTCCATCATTATAAATGTCCTCCTTGTGTAGCTGCTATTGGTCCATCACTATAAATGTCCTCCTTGTGTAGCTGCCTGGCTATTGGTCCATCACTATAAATGTCCTCCTTGTGTAGCTGCCTGGCTATTGGTCCATCACTATAAATGTCCTCCTTGTGTAGCTGCTATTGGTCCATCACTATAAATGCCCTCCTTGTGTAGCTGCTATTGGTCCATCATTATAAATGTCCTCATTGTGTAACTGCTATTGGTCCATCACTATAAATGTCCTCATTGTGTAGCTGCCTGGCTATTGGTCCATCACTATAAATGTCCTCCTTGTGTAGCTGCCTGGCTATTGGTCCATCATTATGAATGTCCTCCTTGTGTAGCTGCCTGGCTATTGGTCCATCATTATAAATGTCCTCCTTGTGTAGCTGCTATTGGTCCATCACTATAAATGTCCTCATTGTGTAGCTGCCTGGCTATTGGCTATTGGTCCATCATTATAAATGCCCTCCTTGTGTAGCTGCCTGGCTATTGGTCCATCATTATAAATGTCCTCCTTGTGTAGCTGCTATTGGTCCATCACTATAAATGTCCTCCTTGTGTAGCTGCTATTGGTCCATCATTATAAATGTCCTCCTTGTGTAGCTGCCTGGCTATTGGTCCATCACTATAAATGTCCTCCTTGTGTAGCTGCTATTGGTCCATCATTATAAATGTCCTCCTTGTGTAGCTGCTATTGGTCCATCACTATAAATGTCCTCCTTGTGCAGCTGCTATTGGTCCATCACTATAAATGTCCTCCTTGTGTAGCTGCTATTGGTCCATCACTATAAATGTCCTCATTGTGTAGCTGCTATTGGTCCATCACTATAAATGTCCTCATTGTGTAGCTGCTATTGGTCCATCACTATAAATGTCCTCATTGTGTAGCTGCTATTGGTCCATCACTATAAATGCCCTCCTTGTGTAGCTGCCTGGCTATTGGTCCATCATTATAAATGTCCTCCTTGTGTAGCTGCCTGGCTATTGGTCCATCATTATAAATGTCCTCCTTGTGTAGCTGCTATTGGTCCATCACTATAAATATCCTCCTTGTGTAGCTGCCTGGCTATTGGTCCATCATTATAAATGTCCTCCTTGTGTAGCTGCTATTGGTCCATCACTATAAATGCCCTCCTTGTGTAGCTGCTATTGGTCCATCACTATAAATGTCCTCCTTGTGTAGCTGCTATTGGTCCATCACTATAAATGCCCTCATTGTGTAGCTGCTATTGGTCCATCACTATAAATGTCCTCATTGTGTAGCTGCTATTGGTCCATCATTATAAATGTCCTCCTTGTGTAGCTGCTATTGGTCCATCACTATAAATGTCCTCCTTGTGTAGCTGCTATTGGTCCATCATTATAAATGTCCTCCTTGTGTAGCTGCTATTGGTCCATCATTATAAATGTCCTCCTTGTGTAGCTGCCTGGCTATTGGTCCATCACTATAAATGTCCTCATTGTGTAGCTGCTATTGGTCCATCACTATAAATGTCCTCCTTGTGTAGCTGCTATTGGTCCATCACTATAAATGTCCTCATTGTGTAGCTGCTATTGGTCCATCACTATAAATGTCCTCATTGTGTAGCTGCTATTGGTCCATCACTATAAATGTCCTCATTGTGTAGCTGCTATTGGTCCATCACTATAAATGTCCTCATTGTGTAGCTGCTATTGGTCCATCATTATAAATGTCCTCATTGTGTAGCTGCTATTGGTCCATCACTATAAATGTCCTCATTGTGTAGCTGCTATTGGTCCATCACTATAAATGTCCTCATTGTGTAGCTGCTCTCACAGACCTGTAACTTCTTCTTTAAGAGGCTCCTCTGTCCTCCACTCGTTACCTGTATTAATGGCACCTGTTTGAACTTGTTATCAGTATGATCCAGCCTCTTTTTAAGTGGGAGAACTTGCACAATTGGTGGCTGACTAAATACTTTTTTTTGCCCCACTGTATATATCATTGGAAAATAAAATAGACATACTACGGTCACGTATATCATACCAACGGGACATTAAAACGGGACATTAAAAACTGTAACATCTTATGTTTCACCAAGTCGTGGCTGAACGTCGACATGAATAACATACAGCTGGCGGGTTATACACTGTATCGGCAGGATAGAACAGCCGCCGCTGGTAAGACAAGGGGGGGCGGTCTATGTATATTTGTAAACAACAGCTGGTGCACAAAATCTAATAGTAAGGAAGTCTTGAGGTTTTGCTCGCCCGAGGTAGAGTATCTCATGATAAGCTGTAGACCACACTATCTACCAAGAGAGTTTTCATCTATATTTTTCGTAGCTGTCTATTTACCACCACAGACCGATGCTGTCACTAAGACCACACTCAATGAGCTGTATACGCCATAAGCAAACAGGAAAACACTCATCCAGAGGTGGCGCTCCTAGTGTATATACCCCCTGTATATAGCCTCCACATTGACTCTGTACCGTAATACCCTGTATATAGCCCCCACATTGACTCTGTACCGGTACCCCCTGTATATAGCCCCCACATTGACTCTGTACCGTAATACCCTGTATATAGCCCCCACATTGACTCTGTACCGGTACCCCCTGTATATAGCCCCCACATTGACTCTGTACCGTAATACCCTGTATATAGCCCCCACATTGACTCTGTACCGGTACCCCCTGTATATAGCCTCCACATTGTACCGTAATACCCTGTATATAGCCTCCACATTGACTCTGTACCGTAACACCCTGTATATAGCCTCCACATTGACTCTGTACCGGTACCCCCTGTATATAGCCTCCACATTGACTCTGTACCGTAATACCCTGTATATAGCCTCCACATTCACTCTGTACCGGTACACCCTGTATATAGCCTCCACATTGACTCTGTACCGTAATACCCTGTATATAGCCTCCACATTGACTCTGTGTCGGTACCCCCTGTATATAGTCTCCACATTGACTCTGTACCGGTACCCCCTGTATATAGTCTCCACATTTACTCTGTACTGGTACCCCTGTATATAGCCTCCACATTGACTCTGTACCGTAACACCCTGTATATAACCTCTACATTGACTCTGTACCGTAACACCCTGTATATAGCCTCCACATTGACTCTGTGTCGGTACCCCCTGTATATAGCCTCCACATTGACTCTGTACCGGTACCCCCTGTATATAGCCTCCACATTGACTCTGTGTCGGTACCCCCTGTATATAGCCTCCACATTGACTCTGTGTCGGTACCCCCTGTATATAGCCTCCACATTGACTCTGTGTCGGTACCACCTGTATATAGCCTCCACATTGACTCTGTGTCGGTACCCCCTGTATATAGCCTCCACATTGACTCTGTGTCGGTACCCCCTGTATATAGTCTCCACATTGACTCTGTACCGGTACCACCTGTATATAGCCTCCACATTGACTCTGTGTCGGTACCCCCTGTATATAGCCTCCACGTTGACTCTGTGTCGGTACCCCCTGTATATAGCCTCCACATTGACTCTGTGTCGGTACCCCCTGTATATAGCCTCCACATTGACTCTGTGTCGGTACCCCCTGTATATAGCCTCCACATTGACTCTGTGTCGGTACACCCTGTATATAGCCTCCACATTGACTCTGTGTCGGTACCCCCTGTATATAGCCTCCACATTGACTCTGTGTCGGTACCACCTGTATATAGCCTCCACATTGACTCTGTGTCGGTACCCCCTGTATATAGCCTCCACATTGACTCTGTGTCGGTACCCCCTGTATATAGCCTCCACATTGACTCTGTGTCGGTACCCCCTGTATATAGCCTCCACATTGACTCTGTGTCGGTACCCCCTGTATATAGCCTCCACATTGACTCTGTGTCGGTACACCCTGTATATAGCCTCCACATTGACTCTGTGTCGGTACCCCCTGTATATAGCCTCCACATTGACTCTGTGTCGGTACCCCCTGTATATAGCCTCCACATTGACTCTGTACCGTAATACCCTGTATATAGCCTCCACATTCACTCTGTGTCGGTACCCCCTGTATATAGCCTCCACATTGACTCTGTACCGTAATACCCTGTATATAGCCTCCACATTCACTCTGTGTCGGTACCCCCTGTATATAGCCTCCACATTGACTCTGTACCGTAATACCCTGTATACAGCCTCCACATTGACTCTGTACCGTAATACCCTGTATATAGCCTCCACATTGACTCTGTGTCGGTACCCCCTGTATATAGCCTCCACATTGACTCTGTGTCGGTACACCCTGTATATAGCCTCCACATTGACTCTGTGTCGGTACCCCCTGTATATAGCCTCCACATTGACTCTGTGTCGGTACCCCCTGTATATAGCCTCCACATTGACTCTGTACCGTAATACCCTGTATATAGCCTCCACATTCACTCTGTGTCGGTACCCCCTGTATATAGCCTCCACATTGACTCTGTACCGTAATACCCTGTATATAGCCTCCACATTCACTCTGTGTCGGTACCCCCTGTATATAGCCTCCACATTGACTCTGTACCGTAATACCCTGTATATAGCCTCCACATTGACTCTGTACCGTACTACCCTGTATATAGCCTCCACATTCACTCTGTGTCGGTACCCCCTGTATATAGCCTCCACATTGACTCTGTACCGTAATACCCTGTATATAGCCTCCACATTGACTCTGTACCGTAATACCCTGTATATAGCCTCCACATTCACTCTGTGTCGGTACCCCCTGTATATAGCCTCCACATTGACTCTGTACCGTAATACCCTGTATATAGCCTCCACATTGACTCTGTACCGTACTACCCTGTATATAGCCTCCACATTGACTCTGTGTCGGTACCCCCTGTATATAGCCTCCACATTGACTCTGTGTCGGTACCCCCTGTATATAGCCTCCACATTGACTCTGTACCGTAATACCCTGTATATAGCCTCCACATTCACTCTGTGTCGGTACCCCCTGTATATAGCCTCCACATTGACTCTGTACCGTAATACCCTGTATATAGCCTCCACATTCACTCTGTGTCGGTACCCCCTGTATATAGCCTCCACATTGACTCTGTACCGTAATACCCTGTATATAGCCTCCACATTGACTCTGTACCGTACTACCCTGTATATAGCCTCCACATTCACTCTGTGTCGGTACCCCCTGTATATAGCCTCCACATTGACTCTGTACCGTAATACCCTGTATATAGTCTCGCTATTTTACTGCTGCTCTTTAACCATTTCTTACTTTAATTTACATTTTTTACTTGACACTTATTTTTCTTAAAACTGAATGGTTGGTTAAGAGCTTGTCAGTAAGCATTTCACTGTAAGGTCTACTACACCTGTTGTATTCGGCATTTCACTGTAAGGTCTACTACACCTGTTGTATTCAGCATTTCACTGTAAGGTCTACTACACCTGTTGTATTCAGCATTTCACTGTAAGGTCTACTACACCTGTTGTATTCAGCATTTCACTGTAAGGTCTACTACACCTGTTGTATTCAGCATTTCACTGTCAGGTCTACTACACCTGTTGTATTCAGCATTTCACTGTGAGGTCTACTACACCTGTTGTATTCAGCATTTCACTGTGAGGTCTACTACACCTGTTGTATTCAGCATTTCACTGTAAGGTCTACTACACCTGTTGTATTCAGCATTTCACTGTAAGGTCTACTACACCTGTTGTATTCAGCATTTCACTGTAAGGTCTACTACACCTGTTGTATTCAGCATTTCACTGTGAGGTCTACTACACCTGTTGTATTCAGCATTTCACTGTGAGGTCTACTACACCTGTTGTATTCAGCATTTCACTGTAAGGTCTACTACACCTGTTGTATTCAGCATTTCACTGTGAGGTCTACTACACCTGTTGTATTCAGCATTTCACTGTGAGGTCTACTACACCTGTTGTATTCAGCATTTCACTGTGAGGTCTACTACACCTGTTGTATTCAGCATTTCACTGTGAGGTCTACTACACCTGTTGTATTCAGCATTTCACTGTGAGGTCTTACTACACCTGTTGTATTCAGCATTTCACTGTGAGGTCTACTACACCTGTTGTATTCAGCATTTCACTGTAAGGTCTACTACACCTGTTGTATTCAGCATTTCACTGTAAGGTCTACTACACCTGTTGTATTCAGCATTTCACTGTAAGGTCTACTACACCTGTTGTATCAGCATTTCACTGTGAGGTCTACTACACCTGTTGTATTCAGCATTTCACTGTGAGGTCTACTACACCTGTTGTATTCAGCATTTCACTGTAAGGTCTACTACACCTGTTGTATTCAGCATTTCACTGTGAGGTCTACTACACCTGTTGTATTCAGCATTTCACTGTAAGGTCTACTACACCTGTTGTATTCAGCATTTCACTGTAGGTCTACTACACCTGTTGTATTCAGCATTTCACTGTAAGGTCTACTACACCTGTTGTATTCAGCATTTCACTGTAAGGTCTACTACACCTGTTGTATTCAGCATTTCACTGTAAGGTCTACTACACCTGTTGTATTCAGCATTTCACTGTAAGGTCTACTACACCTGTTGTATTCAGCATTTCACTGTAAGGTCTACTACACCTGTTGTATTCAGCATTTCACTGTGAGGTCTACTACACCTGTTGTATTCGGCATTTCACTGTAAGGTCTACTACACCTGTTGTATTCAGCATTTCACTGTGAGGTCTACTACACCTGTTGTATTCAGCATTTCACTGTAATGTCTACTACACCTGTTGTATTCAGCATTTCACTGTGAGGTCTACTACACCTGTTGTATTCAGCATTTCACTGTGAGGTCTACTACACCTGTTGTATTCAGCATTTCACTGTGAGGTCTACTACACCTGTTGTATTCAGCATTTCACTGTGAGGTCTACTACACCTGTTGTATTCTGCATTTCACTGTAAGGTCTACTACACCTGTTGTATTCAGCATTTCACTGTGAGGTCTACTACACCTGTTGTATTCAGCATTTCACTGTAAGGTCTACTACACCTGTTGTATTCAGCATTTCACTGTAAGGTCTAATACACCTGTTGTATTCAGCATTTCACTGTAAGGTCTAATACACCTGTTGTATTCAGCATTTCACTGTAAGGTCTACTACACCTGTTGTATTCAGCATTTCACTGTAAGGTCTAATACACCTGTTGTATTCAGCATTTCACTGTAAGGTCTACTACACCTGTTGTATTCAGCATTTCACTGTAAGGTCTAATACACCTGTTGTATTCAGCATTTCACTGTAAGGTCTACTACACCTGTTGTATTCAGCATTTCACTGTGAGGTCTACTACACCTGTTGTATTCAGCATTTCACTGTAAGGTCTACTACACCTGTTGTATTCAGCATTTCACTGTAAGGTCTAATACACCTGTTGTATTCGGCATTTCACTGTAAGGTCTACTACACCTGTTGTATTCAGCATTTCACTGTAAGGTCTACTACACCTGTTGTATTCAGCATTTCACTGTGAGGTCTACTACACCTGTTGTATTCGGCATTTCACTGTAAGGTCTAATACACCTGTTGTATTCAGCATTTCATTGTAAGGTCTAATACACCTGTTGTATTCGGCATTTCACTGTAAGGTCTAATACACCTGTTGTATTCAGCATTTCACTGTAAGGTCTAATACACCTGTTGTATTCGGCATTTCACTGTGAGGTCTACTACACCTGTTGTATTCAGCATTTCACTGTGAGGTCTACTACACCTGTTGTATTCAGCATTTCACTGTGAGGTCTACTACACCTGTTGTATTCAGCATTTCACTGTGAGGTCTACTACACCTGTTGTATTCAGCATTTCACTGTAAGGTCTACTACACCTGTTGTATTCAGCATTTCACTGTAAGGTCTACTACACCTGTTGTATTCAGCATTTCACTGTAAGGTCTACTACACCTGTTGTATTCAGCATTTCACTGTAAGGTCTACTACACCTGTTGTATTCAGCATTTCACTGTAAGGTCTACTACACCTGTTGTATTCAGCATTTCACTGTAAGGTCTACTACACCTGTTGTATTCAGCATTTCACTGTGAGGTCTACTACACCTGTTGTATTCGGCATTTCACTGTAAGGTCTACTACACCTGTTGTATTCAGCATTTCACTGTGAGGTCTACTACACCTGTTGTATTCAGCATTTCACTGTAATGTCTACTACACCTGTTGTATTCAGCATTTCACTGTGAGGTCTACTACACCTGTTGTATTCAGCATTTCACTGTGAGGTCTACTACACCTGTTGTATTCAGCATTTCACTGTGAGGTCTACTACACCTGTTGTATTCAGCATTTCACTGTGAGGTCTACTACACCTGTTGTATTCTGCATTTCACTGTAAGGTCTACTACACCTGTTGTATTCAGCATTTCACTGTGAGGTCTACTACACCTGTTGTATTCAGCATTTCACTGTAAGGTCTAATACACCTGTTGTATTCAGCATTTCACTGTAAGGTCTAATACACCTGTTGTATTCAGCATTTCACTGTAAGGTCTAATACACCTGTTGTATTCAGCATTTCACTGTAAGGTCTACTACACCTGTTGTATTCAGCATTTCACTGTAAGGTCTAATACACCTGTTGTATTCAGCATTTCACTGTAAGGTCTACTACACCTGTTGTATTCAGCATTTCACTGTAAGGTCTAATACACCTGTTGTATTCAGCATTTCACTGTAAGGTCTACTACACCTGTTGTATTCAGCATTTCACTGTGAGGTCTACTACACCTGTTGTATTCAGCATTTCACTGTAAGGTCTACTACACCTGTTGTATTCAGCATTTCACTGTAAGGTCTAATACACCTGTTGTATTCGGCATTTCACTGTAAGGTCTACTACACCTGTTGTATTCAGCATTTCACTGTAAGGTCTACTACACCTGTTGTATTCAGCATTTCACTGTGAGGTCTACTACACCTGTTGTATTCGGCATTTCACTGTAAGGTCTAATACACCTGTTGTATTCAGCATTTCATTGTAAGGTCTAATACACCTGTTGTATTCGGCATTTCACTGTAAGGTCTAATACACCTGTTGTATTCAGCATTTCACTGTAAGGTCTAATACACCTGTTGTATTCGGCATTTCACTGTGAGGTCTACTACACCTGTTGTATTCAGCATTTCACTGTGAGGTCTACTACACCTGTTGTATTCAGCATTTCACTGTGAGGTCTACTACACCTGTTGTATTCAGCATTTCACTGTAAGGTCTACTACACCTGTTGTATTCAGCATTTCACTGTAAGGTCTACTACACCTGTTGTATTCAGCATTTCACTGTAAGGTCTACTACACCTGTTGTATTCAGCATTTCACTGTAAGGTCTACTACACCTGTTGTATTCAGCATTTCACTGTAAGGTCTACTACACCTGTTGTATTCAGCATTTCACTGTGAGGTCTACTACACCTGTTGTATTCAGCATTTCACTGTAAGGTCTACTACACCTGTTGTATTCAGCATTTCACTGTAAGGTCTACTACACCTGTTGTATTCAGCATTTCACTGTAAGGTCTACTACACCTGTTGTATTCAGCATTTCACTGTAAGGTCTACTACACCTGTTGTATTCAGCATTTCACTGTAAGGTCTACTACACCTGTTGTATTCAGCATTTCACTGTGAGGTCTACTACACCTGTTGTATTCAGCATTTCACTGTAATGTCTACTACACCTGTTGTATTCAGCATTTCACTGTGAGGTCTACTACACCTGTTGTATTCGGCATTTCACTGTAAGGTCTAATACACCTGTTGTATTCAGCATTTCATTGTAAGGTCTAATACACCTGTTGTATTCGGCATTTCACTGTAAGGTCTACTACACCTGTTGTATTCAGCATTTCACTGTGAGGTCTACTACACCTGTTGTATTCAGCATTTCACTGTAAGGTCTAATACACCTGTTGTATTCAGCATTTCACTGTAAGGTCTAATACACCTGTTGTATTCAGCATTTCACTGTAAGGTCTAATACACCTGTTGTATTCAGCATTTCACTGTAAGGTCTACTACACCTGTTGTATTCAGCATTTCACTGTAAGGTCTAATACACCTGTTGTATTCAGCATTTCACTGTAAGGTCTACTACACCTGTTGTATTCAGCATTTCACTGTAAGGTCTAATACACCTGTTGTATTCAGCATTTCACTGTAAGGTCTACTACACCTGTTGTATTCAGCATTTCACTGTGAGGTCTACTACACCTGTTGTATTCAGCATTTCACTGTAAGGTCTACTACACCTGTTGTATTCAGCATTTCACTGTAAGGTCTAATACACCTGTTGTATTCGGCATTTCACTGTAAGGTCTACTACACCTGTTGTATTCAGCATTTCACTGTAAGGTCTACTACACCTGTTGTATTCAGCATTTCACTGTGAGGTCTACTACACCTGTTGTATTCGGCATTTCACTGTAAGGTCTAATACACCTGTTGTATTCAGCATTTCATTGTAAGGTCTAATACACCTGTTGTATTCGGCATTTCACTGTAAGGTCTAATACACCTGTTGTATTCAGCATTTCACTGTAAGGTCTAATACACCTGTTGTATTCGGCATTTCACTGTGAGGTCTACTACACCTGTTGTATTCAGCATTTCACTGTGAGGTCTACTACACCTGTTGTATTCAGCATTTCACTGTGAGGTCTACTACACCTGTTGTATTCAGCATTTCACTGTAAGGTCTACTACACCTGTTGTATTCAGCATTTCACTGTAAGGTCTACTACACCTGTTGTATTCAGCATTTCACTGTAAGGTCTACTACACCTGTTGTATTCAGCATTTCACTGTAAGGTCTACTACACCTGTTGTATTCAGCATTTCACTGTAAGGTCTACTACACCTGTTGTATTCAGCATTTCACTGTGAGGTCTACTACACCTGTTGTATTCAGCATTTCACTGTAAGGTCTACTACACCTGTTGTATTCAGCATTTCACTGTAAGGTCTACTACACCTGTTGTATTCAGCATTTCACTGTAAGGTCTACTACACCTGTTGTATTCAGCATTTCACTGTGAGGTCTACTACACCTGTTGTATTCAGCATTTCACTGTAAGGTCTACTACACCTGTTGTATTCAGCATTTCACTGTAAGGTCTACTACACCTGTTGTATTCAGCATTTCACTGTAATGTCTACTACACCTGTTGTATTCAGCACATGTGACAAATAACATTAGATTTGATATATTCCTTAATTCTTAATCCTTTACTTTAGATTTGTGTGTATATGTTGTGAAATTGTTAGATATTACTTGTTAGATATTACTGCACTGTTGGAGCTAGAAACACAAGCATTTAGTTAGATATTACTGTTGGAGCTAGAAACACAAGCATTTAGTTAGATATTACTGTTGGAGCTAGAAACACAAGCATTTAGTTAGATACTACTGTACTGTTGGAGCTAGAAACACAAGCATTTAGTTAGATATTACTGTTGGAGCTAGAAACACAAGCATTTAGTTAGATACTACTGTACTGTTGGAGCTAGAAACACAAGCATTTAGTTAGATACTACTGTACTGTTGGAGCTAGAAACACAAGCATTTAGTTAGATACTACTGTTGGAGCTAGAAACACAAGCATTTAGTTAGATATTACTGTTGGAGCTAGAAACACAAGCATTTAGTTAGATACTACTGTTGGAGCTAGAAACACAAGCATTTAGTTAGATATTACTGTTGGAGCTAGAAACACAAGCATTTAGTTAGATACTACTGTACTGTTGGAGCTAGAAACACAAGCATTTAGTTAGATACTACTGTTGGAGCTAGAAACACAAGCATTTAGTTAGATATTACTGTTGGAGCTAGAAACACAAGCATTTAGTTAGATACTACTGTTGGAGCTAGAAACACAAGCATTTAGTTAGATATTACTGTTGGAGCTAGAAACACAAGCATTTAGTTAGATACTACTGTTGGAGCTAGAAACACAAGCATTTAGTTAGATACTACTGTTGGAGCAAGAAACACAAGCCTTCTGCTACATCCTGCAATAACATCTGCCAAACACGTATATGTGACTAATAAAATGTTATTTGATTTGAGGCAGTGTTTGACAATGGCCAGTGACGGTGTCTTGTGAGAGACTCACGTATGGTCTTGATAACGGTTGGCTCTATTCAGTCTGCATGGCTGAAGCGTTTACAACTAGCGAGCTAGATATTTAAAGGTAAAGAGTTACCGTTGAGCCGACATCTGCAGCTCTTACCCTGAATGCAGTCTCCGTTAATGCTTGAACTTTGCCTTTAAATTTAAACGACGTCGAATTTCTCCGCGATCCTTGAAACAGAACATCATCCAGTCCAGTCGTCTCTCCTCAGGGAGCTCTGGCTGTTTCCAGACGTCGCTCACTTGATTCAACGTGTCATTTAACACAATAATAACACCAATCGGGAATTTAACAATCTAATATAGCAACAACAACAACAAACAAAAAAACCTTAAAAGGTGCTGTAGGACCGACGTACTGCTGCCGGGTTGGTAGATGCTAGACATGTTACCATGGTGAAAGAGTAGAGATAAGACTAAACACTTTAGAGACTAACTTCGTACAGAGTATTAATACCCCTTCTACATACTGCACCAACTGGCACCCTGTTCCCTATATAGTACACTACTTTAGACCAGAGCCCTATGGCACCCTATTCCCTATATAGAGCACTACTTTAGACCAGAGTCCTATGGTACCCTATTCCCTATATAGTGTACTACTTTAGACCAGAGCCCTATGGTACCTTATTCCCTATATATAGTGCACTACTTTAGACCAGAGCCCTATAGAACCCTATTCCCTATATATAGTGCACTACTTTAGACCAGAGCCCTATGGCACGCTATTCCCTATATAGAGCACTACTTTAGACCAGAGCCCTATGGAACCCTATTCCCTATATAGTGCACTACTTTAGACCAGAGCCCTATGGCACCCTATTCCCTATATAGAGCACTACTTTAGACCAGAGCCCTATAGAACCCTATTCCCTATATAGTGCACTACTTTAGACCAGAGCCCTATGGCACCCTATTCCCTATATAGTGCACTACTTTAGACCAGAGCCCTATAGAACCCTAATCCCTATATAGAGCACTACTTTAGACCAGAGCCCTATGGAACCCTATTCCCTATATATAGTGCACTACTTTAGACCAGAGCCCTATGGCACCCTATTCCCTATATAGTGCACTACTTTAGACCAGAGTCCTATGGTACCCTATATAGAGCACTACTTTAGACCAGAGCCCTATGGCACCCTATTCCCTATATAGTGCACTACTTTAGACCAGAGTCCTATGGCACCCTATTCCCTATATAGAGCACTACTTTAGACCAGAGCCCTATGGTACCTTATTCCCTATATAGTGCACTACTTTAGACCAGAGTCCTATGGTACCCTATATAGAGCACTACTTTAGACCAGAGCCCTATGGCACCCTATTCCCTATATAGTGCACTACTTTAGACCAGAGTCCTATGGCACCCTATTCCCTATATAGTGCACTACTTTAGACCAGAGTCCTATGGCACCCTATTCCCTATATAGAGCACTACTTTAGACCAGAGTCCTATGGTACCCTATATAGAGCACTACTTTAGACCAGAGTCCTATGGCACCCTATTCCCTATATAGAGCACTACTTTAGACCAGAGTCCTATGGCACCCTATTCCCTATATAGTGCACTACTTTATACCAGAGTCCTATGGCACCCTATTCCCTATATAGTGCACTACTTTAGACCAGAGCCCCATGGCACCCTATTCCCTATATAGAGCACTACTTTAGACCAGAGCCAAAAAAGTGGTGCACTTTGTCGAGATTTGATAGAAAGTGATGAAAACCGATTTACCTGATGTAGTTGATGTAGTTGTTATTCAGACACCATTCATTCTGTTCTCACGAGCGGCTTCAGAGAGAAACACACCTTGTTCACAAACACACACACTCCCACACTTAGACACGCACACTACCAGACTCAAGACACTCCCACACACAGACACAGACACTCCCACACACAGACACAGACACAGACACAGACACAGACACACACACACACACACACACACACACACACACACACACACACACACACACACACACACACACACACACACACACACACACACACCACACACACACACACACACACACACACACACACACACACACACACACACACACACACACACACTCCCAGCAAGGATGTTTTCCAGAGTGCAGGTGTCAGCCAGAGAACCTAGGACACAAACACCTGTCTGACATCACATTATACACACACAACACCTGTCTGACTCTAGTGCACACCACACACACCGCATCGCTAAGCAACCCTTAGGCTGTTACGGAATACTTAATCCTCCTGGAGACACACCCTCTGAGCTGTGGTAAATGAGAGAGAGACAAAGAATGACGAATTGAGAGGGAGAGGGGGAGGGGGAATCAGAGGGAGAGGTGGGGGAACCAGAGGGAGAGGGGGGAGGCAGAGGGAGAGGGGGATCCAGAGGGAGAGGTGGGAACCAGAGGGAGAGGTGGGAGAGGTGGGGGAACCAGAGGGAGAGGGGGGAGGCAGAGGGGGAGGGGGGAGGCAGAGGGGGAGGCAAAGGGAGAGGGGGGAACCAGAGGGAGAGGTGGGGGAACCAGAGGGAGAGGGGGGAGGTAGAGGGGGAGGGGGGAGGCAGAGGGGGAGGCAAAGGGAGAGGGGGGAGGAAGCAGAGGGGGGGGAGGGCGAGGGGGAGGGAACCAGAGGGGGAGGGGGGAGGCCTTATTCTAAATTGTTTTGCCCCCTCATTAATCTAAACACAATACCCCATAACGACAAAGCAAAAACGAGTTTTTGGAAATGTTAGACCCTATAATCAGGACTTTGCTGTAGCTCCATCAGCAGTGACGACAGCCTTCTTGGGTATGATGCTACAAGCTTGGCACACCTGTAATTGGGGAGTTTCTCCCATTCTTCTCTTCATAACACATAGAGCCTTATAGTGTGATCAGTAGAACATAGAGCCTTATAGTGTGATCACTAGAGCCTTATAGTGTGATCAGTAGAACATAGAGCCTTACAGTGTGATCAGTAGAACATAGAGCCTTATAGTGTGATCAGTAGAACATAGAGCCTTATAGTGTGATCAGTAGAACATAGAGCCTTACAGTGTGATCAGTAGAATATAGAGCCTTACAGTGTGATCAGTAGAACATAGAGCCTTATAGTGTGATCAGTAGAACATAGAGCCTTATAGTGTGATCAGTAGAGCCTTATAGTGTGATCAGTAGAGCCTTATAGTGTGATCAGTAGAGCCTTATAGTGTGATCAGTAGAGCCTTATAGTGTGATCAGTAGAGCCTTATAGTGTGATCAGTAGAGCCTTATAGTGTGATCAGTAGAGCCTTATAGTGTGATCAGTAGAACATAGAGCCATATAGTGTGATCACTAGAGCCTTATAGTGTAATCAGTAGAGCCTTATAGTGTGATCAGTAGAGCCTTATAGTGTGATCAGTAGAGCCTTATAGTGTGATCAGTAGAGCCTTATAGTGTGATCAGTAGAGCATAGAGCCTCATAGTGTGATCAGTAGAGCCTTATAGTGTGATCAGTAGAACATAGAGCCATATAGTGTGATCACTAGAGCCTTATAGTGTGATCAGTAGAACATAGAGCCGTATAGTGTGATCAGTAGAACATAGAGCCTTATAGTGTGATCAGTAGAACATAGAGCCTTATAGTGTGATCAGTAGAACATAGAGCCTTATAGTGTGATCAGTAGAGCCTTATAGTGTGATCAGTAGAACATAGAGCCATATAGTGTGATCAGTAGAACCTTATAGTGTGATCAGTAGAGCCTTATAGTGTGATCAGTAGAACATAGAGACATATAGTGTGATCACTAGAGCCTTATAGTGTGATCAGTAGAGCCTTATAGTGTGATCAGTAGAACATAGAGCCTTATAGTGTGATCAGTAGAACATAGAGCCTCATAGTGTGATCAGTAGAACATAGATCCTTATAGTGTGATCGGTAGAACATAGAGCCTTATAGTGTGATCAGTAGAACATAGAGCCTTATAGTGTTATCAGTATAACATGGAGCCTTATAGTGTGATCAGTAGAGCCTTATAGTGTGATCAGTAGAACATAGAGCCTTATAGTGTGATCAGTAGAACATAGAGCCTTATAGTGTGATCGGTAGAACATATAGCCTTATAGTGTGATCAGTTGAGCCTCATAGTGTGATCAGTAGAACTTAGAGCCTTATAGTGTGATCAGTAGAACATATAGCCAGCCTTATAGTGTGATCAGTTGAGCCTCATAGTGTGATCAGTATAACATAGAGCCTTATAGTGTGATCAGTAGAACATAGAGCCTTATAGTGTGATCAGTAGAGCCTTATAGTGTGATTAGTAGAGCCTTATAGTGTGATCAGTAGAGCCTTATAGTGTGATCAGTAGAGCCTTATAGTGTGATCAGTAGAGCCTTATAGTGTGATCAGTAGAGCCTTATAGTGTGATCAGTAGAGCCTCATAGTGTGATCAGTAGAACATAGAGCCTCATAGTGTGATCAGTAGAACATAGAGCCTTATAGTGTGATCAGTAGAACATAGAGCCTCATAGTGTGATCAGTAGAACATAGAGCCTTATAGTGTGATCAGTAGAACATAGAGCCTTATAGTGTGATCAGTAGAACATAGAGCCTCATAGTGTGATCAGTAGAGCCTTATAGTGTGATCAGTAGAGCCTTATAGTGTGATCAGTAGAGCCTTATAGTGTGATCAGTAGAGCCTCATAGTGTGATCAGTAGAACATAGAGCCTTATAGTGTGATCAGTAGAACATAGAGCCTCATAGTGTGATCAGTAGAACATAGAGCCTTATAGTGTGATCAGTAGAACATAGAGCCTCATAGTGTGATCAGTAGAACATAGAGCCTTATAGTGTGATCAGTAGAACATAGAGCCTCATAGTGTGATCAGTAGAACATAGAGCCTCATAGTGTGATCAGTAGAACATAGAGCCTCATAGTGTGATCAGTAGAGCCTTATAGTGTGATCAGTAGAACATAGAGCCTTATAGTGTGATCAGTAGAACATAGAGCCTCATAGTGTGATCAGTAGAACATAGAGCCTCATAGTGTGATCAGTAGAACATAGAGCCTCATAGTGTGATCAGTAGAACATAGAGCCTCATAGTGTGATCAGTAGAACATAGAGCCTCATAGTGTGATCAGTAGACATTGAGGTTACAAGAAAATAAAAGCACATAACTCACCTTTTCTTTCAGAGTCATTACAACAAAACAAACCTACCAACCGCAGGGCAGAGAAGGGTTCAACAAGGGCCAGTTTCCTGGAGACGGATTAGTTCTGGACTAAAACCCATGGGCAATGTTTTTTAAGAAATAAATTAAATGTATTATATTTCCATTTACTGTAGGTAAAATGAATAAGGCTGAATCATTATCTGCATTTTTACCAAACAACAAATAAAACATGTAAATGTTTAATAAATAAAAAATGATGTGTATCTATAGATCACTATGAAAATATGTTACACAAAATAAATGTTTTCTTTTGTGGGGGAAGAAAACCAATGGTTTCTAATGTGGTTGCTGTTGACAGTTTAATTCAGGGTGGTTTTAGAAATGGACACAACAGCATAACCCTCTTTTATAATAATGTTTATTAGCTTCATATCCCAGGGGAAAGTGCCAATCAAGACATATGGTTTACATACAGTACATGTGTACTAATTCCATTCCTCGTTTGTTTCTAGCGCTTCTATGCTACGGTTACAGTTGACCATTACAAAAAAGGTGAGGAGAGAAGAGAAAGAGAGAGTGGAAGGAAGGAAGGATGGAAGGAAGGAAGGAAGGAAGGAAGGATGGAAGGAAGGAAGGAAGGATGAAAGGAAGGAAGGATGGAAGGAAGGAAGGAAGGAAGGAAGGAAGGAAGGAAGGAAGGAAGGAAGGAAGGAAGGATGGAAGGAAGGATGGATGGAAGGAAGGATGGAAGGATGGATGGAAGAAAGGAAGGATGAAAGGAAGGATGGAAGGATGAAAGGAAGGAAGGAAGGATGAAAGGAAGGAAGGATGGAAGGATGGAAGGAAGGAAGGAAGGAAGGAAGGAAGGAAGGAAGGAAGGAAGGAAGGAAGGATGGACGGAAGGAAGGATGGAAGAAAGGAAGGATGGAAGGATGGAAGGATGGAAGGAAGGAAGGATGGAAGGAAGGATGAAAGGAAGGAAGGAAGGATGAAAGGAAGGAAGGATGGAAGGATGGAAGGAAGGAAGGAAGGAAGGAAGGAAGGAAGGAAGGAAGGAAGGAAGGAAGGAAGGAAGGAAGGAAGGAAGGATGGACGGAAGGAAGGATGGAAGAAAGGATGGATGAAAGGAAGGAAGGATGGAAGGAAGGAAGGATGAAAGGAAGGATGGAAGGATGAAAGGAAGGAAGGAAGGATGGATGAAAGGAAGGAAGGATGGATGGATGGAAGGAAGGAAGGATGGAAGGAAGGATGAAAGGAAGGAAGGAAGGAAGGATGGAAGGAAGGAAGGAAGGAAGGATGAAAGGAAGGAAGGAAGGATGAGAGACAAAAACATGCTTCTGCTATGTTGTGTTGTGTGTGTGTGTGTTTTATTTATTTACACCATAATGTACAATCGGAGAAAGACAACGGGTGAAAGGACTTCCTATTGTTCCTCAAAACAAAACGGCATAACCAGACCGGACCACCTTTTATTCATTATTATTCATTAATATTTATTATTATTTATTTTGTTTGTATTGAGTCAACATGGACAATAGGTGTTAAGTGTTTTCCTGGACACTGATTAAGCATAGGTCATAGGTCATAGGTCAAAGGAGGGAACTGGGCCTAAATGTGTCATGGTAACCCTGGTTGACCCTGAGTGGCGCTATACGGTCTGCTGAGACATGCTTCTATCTGTTCATCAGTACCTGACCTGCACAACCACTTCAGTCTGTTTCATCTGTCAATCATAAATGTCAACCTATCTCTATGCTATCTCCATGACGTCGACATACAGCCGGGTCTGGTGTGTGGTTCCATCTGTTTACCACTGGTACCTGGTCCTGCCTTGACCTGTATGTACCTGGTCCTGCCTTGACCTGTATGTACCTGGTCCTAACCTGACCTGTATGTACCTGGTCCTGACCTGTATGTACCTGGTCCTGCCTTGACCTGTATGTACCTGGTCCTGACCTGACCTGTATGTACCTGGTCCTGACCTGACCTGTATGTACCTGGTCCTGACCTGTATGTACCTGGTCCTGACCTGACCTGTATGTACCTGGTCCTGACCTGTATGTACCTGGTCCTGCCTTGACCTGTATGTACCTGGTCCTGACCTGACCTGTATGTACCTGGTCCTGACCTGTATGTACCTGGTCCTGACCTGACCTGTATGTACCTGGTCCTAACCTGACCTGTATGTACCTGATCCTGACCTGACCTGTATGTACCTGGTCCTGACCTGTATGTACCTGGTCCTGACCTGACCTGACGTCGACATACAGGTCCTGACCTCTCCATGACGTCGACATACAGCCGGGTCTGGTGTGTGGTTCCATCTGTTTACCACTGGTACCTGGTCCTGCCTTGACCTGTATGTACCTGGTCCTGCCTTGACCTGTATGTACCTGGTCCTAACCTGACCTGTATGTACCTGGTCCTGACCTGTATGTACCTGGTCCTGCCTTGACCTGTATGTACCTGGTCCTGACCTGACCTGTATGTACCTGGTCCTGACCTGACCTGTATGTACCTGGTCCTGACCTGTATGTACCTGGTCCTGACCTGACCTGTATGTACCTGGTCCTGACCTGTATGTACCTGGTCCTGCCTTGACCTGTATGTACCTGGTCCTGACCTGACCTGTATGTACCTGGTCCTGACCTGTATGTACCTGGTCCTGACCTGACCTGTATGTACCTGGTCCTAACCTGACCTGTATGTACCTGATCCCGACCTGTATGTACCTGACCTGACCTGTATGTACCTGGTCCTGACCTGTATGTACCTGGTCCTGACCTGTATGTACCTGGTCCTGCCTTGACCTGTATGTACTTGGTCCTGACCTGTATGTACCTGGTGCTGACCTGTATGTACCTGGTCCTGACTTGTATGTACCTGGTCCTGACTTGTATGTACCTGGTCCAAACCTGACCTGTATGTACCTGGTCCTGACCTGTATGTACCTGGTCCTGACCTGTATGTACCTGGTCCTGCCTTGACCTGTATGTACCTGGTCCTGCCTTGACCTGTATGTACCTGGTCCTGACCTTTATGTACCTGGTCCTGACCTGTATGTACCTGGTCCTGACCTGTATGTACCTGGTCCTGACCTGTATGTACCTGGTCCTGACCTGAATATACCTGTTCCTGACCTGTATGTACCTGGTCCTGACCTGTATGTACCTGGTCCTGACCTGTATGTACCTGGTCCTGGCCTGTATGTACCTGGTCCTGACCTGTATGTACCTGGTCCTGACCTGTATGTACCTGGTCCTGACCTGTATGTACCTGACCTGACCTGTATGTACCTGGTGCTGACCTGTATGTACCTGGTCCTGACTTTTATGTACCTGGTCCTGACTTGTATGTACCTGGTCCAAACCTGACCTGTATGTACCTGGTCCTGACCTGTATGTACCTGGTCCTGACCTGTATGTACCTGGTCCTAACCTGACCTGTATGTACCTAGTCCTGACCTGACCTGTATGTACCTGGTCCTGACCTGTATGTACCTGGCCCTGACCTGTATGTACCTGGTCCTGACCTGCATGTACCTGGTCCTGACCTGACCTATATGTACCTGGTCCTAACCTGTATATACCTGGTCCTGACCTGTATGTACCTGGTCCTGACCTGTATGTACCTGGTCCTGACCTGTATGTACCTGGTCCTATATATAACCAGGTGGTGGCTAGTTTAATGACCAGGTGGTGGCTAGTTTAATGACCAGGTAGTGGCTAGTTTAATGACCAGGTGGTGGCTAGTTTAATGACCAGGTGGTGGCTAGTTTAATGACCAGGTAGTGGCTAGTTTAATGAGCAGGTAGTGGCTAGTTTAATGACCAGGTAGTGGCTAGTTTAATGACCAGGTGGTGGCTAGTTTAATGACCAGGTGGTGGCTAGTTTAATGACCAGGTGGTGGCTAGTTTAATGACCAGGTAGTGGCTAGTTTAATGACCAGGTAGTGGCTAGTTTAATGACCAGGTAGTGGCTAGTTTAATGACCAGGTAGTGGCTAGTTTAATGACCAGGTAGTGGCTAGTTTAATGACCAGGTGGTGGCTAGTTTAATGACCAGGTGGTGGCTAGTTTAATGACCAGGTGGTGGCTAGTTTAATGACCAGGTAGTGGCTAGTTTAATGACCAGGTAGTGGCTAGTTTAATGACCAGGTAGTGGCTAGTTTAATAACCAGGTAGTGGCTAGTTTAATGACCAGGTGGTGGCTAGTTTAATGACCAGGTGGTGGCTAGTTTAATGACCAGGTAGTGGCTAGTTTAATGACCAGGTAGTGGCTAGTTTAATGACCAGGTGAGTGAGTTTCCCTTATGACCCTCTACGATAGACATTCAGTAGTTCAGCTAGGGAGGTTGCGTCACAAATGGTACCCTATATAGTGAACTACCTTTGACAAGGGCCCATAGGTAGTGCACTATGTAGGGAATAGGGTGCCATTTGGGACTACCCCAAGAGATGTCCACAGGACACAGTGGAGAGCCAGTGCAGAACCAGTACCTGATTATAGATATTGATTTCGGATATACAGGCTATAATGTGTGTATAAACATGAATTAATTGCTTACTAAACATGTATAAACTGCTTACTAAACATGAATAAACTGCTTACTAAACATGAATAAACTGCTTACTAAACATGAATAAGCTGCTTACTAAACATGAATAAACTGCTTACTAAACATGAATAAACTGCTTACTAAACATGAATAAACTGCTTACTAAACATGAATAAACTGCTTACTAAACATGAATAAACTGCTTACTAAACATGAATAAACTGCTTACTAAACATGTATTAACTTATAATTACACTCATGGTGGAGCAGTTGACTTTAAAGGACACAGAGAGTTACATACAAGTCGGAAGTTTACATACACTTAGGTTGGAGTCATTAAAACTAGTTTACATACACTTAGGTTGGAGTCATTAAAACTCGTTATTCAACCACTCCACAAATGTCTTGTTAATTAACAATCTATAATTTAGGCAAGTCGGTTAGGACATCTACTTTGTGCATGACACAAGTAATTTTTCCAACAATTGTTTACAGACATATTATTTCACTTATAATTCACTGTATCACAATTCCAGTGGATCAGAAGTTTACATACACTAAGTTGACTGTGCCTTTAAACAAGCTTGGAAATTCCAGAAAATTGTCATGGCTTTAGAAGCTTCTGATAGGCTAATTGACATAATTTAAGTCAATTGGAAATGTACTTGTGGGTCTATTTCAAGGCCTACCTTCAAACTCAGTGCCTCTTTGCTTGACATCATGGGAAAATCAAAAGAAATCAGCCAAGACCTTGTGGTAGACCTCCACAAGTCTGGTTCATCCTTGGGAGCAATTTCCAAATGCCTGAAGGTACCACGTTCATCTGTACAAACAATAGTACGCAAGTATAAACGCAATGGGACCACGCAGCCATCATACCGCTCAGGAAGGAGACGCGTTCTGTCTCCTAGAGATGAACGTGCTTTGGTGCGAAAAGTGCAAATCAATCCCAGAACAACAGCAAAGGACCTTGGGAAGATGCTGGAGGAAACGGGTACAAAAGTATCAATATCCACAGTAAAACGAGTCCTATAGCGACATAACCTGAAAGGCGCTCAGCAAGGAAAAAGCCACTGCTCTAAAACCGCCATAAAAAAGCCAGACTACGATTTGCAACTGCACATGGGGACAAAGATCATGCTTTTTGGAGAAATGTCCTCTGTTCTGATGAAACAAAAATAGAACTGTTTGGCCATAATGACCATCGTTATGTTTGGAGGAAAAAGGGGGTGGCTTGCAAACCGAAGAACACCACCCCAACCGTGAAGCACAGGGGTGGCAGCATCATGTTGTGGAGGTGCTTTGCTGCAGGAGGGACTGGTGCACTTCACAAAATAGATGGCATCAAGAGGCAGGAAATTTGTGGATATATTGAAGCAACATCTCAAGACCTCAATTAGGAAGTTCTAGCTTCGCAAATGGGTCTTCCAAATGGACAATGACCCCAAGCATACTTCCAAAGTTGTGGCAAAATGGCTTAAGGAAAACAAAGTCAAGGTATTGGATTGGCCATCACAAAGCCCTGACCTCAATTCTATAGAACATTTGTGGGCAGAACTGAAAAAGCGTGTGTGAGCAAGGAGGCCTACAAACCTGACTCTGTCAGGAGGAATGGGCCAGAATTCACCGAACTTATTGTGGGAAGCTTGTGGAAGGCTACCCAAAATGTTTGACCCAAGTTAAACAATTTAAAGGAAATGATACCAAATACTAATTGAGTGTATGTAAACTTCTGGCCCACTGAGAATATCAGGAAATAAATAAATCATTATCTCTACTATTTCACATTCTTAAAATAAAGTGGTGATCCTAACTGACCTAAGACAGGGAATTTGTACGAGGATTAAATGTCAGGAATTGTGAAAAACTGAGTTTAAATGTATTTGGCTAAGGTGTATGTACACTTCTGACTTCAACTGTAGATAGAGGACATTCAGTAGTGTGAGTAGTTGACTTTAAAGGTCACAGAGAGTTACATAGATAGAGGACCTTCAGTAGGCTGGACAACACTGGAAACATGTTGGGTTCTACATCATCATGATATATTAGCTTATATAGTAAGTTAGCTTATGTTATACAGTTTGTAACAGAGCACCATTACATTTTAGTACTTTTCAAAGCTGGCTGGTTTGTTTAACAAGTTCATATCAAGAGTGCTGAGTTTTTGGAGATTCAACCCAACTTTAAAATGACACAGAATCTAAGTGCTACATTTCCTGAAAACCCCATAAATGTAAACCTACAGATGAACAGAATAAACTGTCCATTTCCTGGTAATAATTATAATAATAATTATTATTACAATACAAATAAATAAATAGAAATCAAAAGTATTAAAACATTCCACCGAAAGACTTGAAAGATTAAACCCTTTTAAATCATTCATAGTAAATCGTTATCCTTCAGCATCTTTTAGTGATGTCGTTTTTATACATTTAAAATTACAGAAAGAATCCTAGACATTTTTTTTATAGATCCGACAAGGATGGATTCCTCTATTACGGAGGTCACCGGCCTTTTTTCAGAGTCCGAATGCAAGCTGAGATCTACCGTTCAGATTGGATTTTAACATGACTTAAATAACGGAAGCCTAAGCAACATTAACCAATTAAAAAACAGTTCTGGATCAATGAGGTTTGTACAGTAAGCTAGAGGCCCGATATATTATCGCTGCATACTGTCTATGCTTGACTTGCCTTGACCATGTTATTATTCTGGGACCATTTTGAAATTATATATTTATATTAAATTAAATTCTATATTTTATTAAATGTTGATCTATTACCAGTTTGATCATACACCATTTGTTGTGTTACAGCTGATTGAGCATAATCATATAGTTTGTTTATATTTCGTTTTTTACTGGACTGATGGCCTGCATCTGATGGTCAGTCTGAGAGGAGGGAGGGAACAGTGAGTCTCTCACCAGTCTCTCCCTCCCTCCTCTCTCCCTCCCTTCGCTGAGAAAAGGGGACACAGTCTTCCAGCCGATAACGAAACTTAAGTTGCATTGCATTACTTGTGCCTCGTGCACCAATTCATGTTGTTACTCCTATGATCAGAGGAAGTGAAATATTCCTCTAGGCCGGTCGGATAGGCAGAGTTCTACCTTCAGATACTGTTGTTTTTCATAATCGTCCAAACACTGTCAGAGCTATGTAAACACTTTCTGTTTCTCTCTCAAGTATTCTACATAATTGTTCTATGGGCCCTATTCAGTCAAAAGCCAGAACCAGGTTTCCTGTATGAGTCATTTGGATCTAGAGACTGTTTCATAATGTAAACATAGTGTTGTCAATGTCATAAGGAAGACCGTCCTCCTCTTCCTCACTGGAGGAGACTCCTCTGGTAAAGGGTGTTTTGTTCATCACCATCAGCCCGATTCCGATCCGAGTTATGAGTGAGTAAACCGAACTTAATTCCAATGTTATGCAAATTCCTCTCCAAGCGTATAATGACCTTGAACATATGCACGGGGAAACTCATGTTTCAGCCAGCTATTCGTTAGCGGTAGAGATCGCATAAATTGATAAGAGCTATCGATAAGAGCTATCGGTAAGAGCTATCGATAAGAGCTATCGATAAGAGCTATCGGTAAGAGCTATCGGTAAGAGCTATCGATAAGAGCTATCGATAAGAGCTTGGTAAATGAGTAATCCGTTTGAATAAGGGGATTGTAAATATAAATGACACTTGTTTTAGATCTATTTTACCTTATGATCGCTTGGAGGCAAATGTGAAACCAATCATTTGGCAGCAAACTGAAACATATCAACTTTCCCACAGCGATGTGATGTTTATGAAATGTTGTGCCATTTATGTACAATTTAAATTGTAGGCCTATGGCCTTTTTAACTTGAAACTTTCATGTCAGCATGTGACATTTTAACCTTTGGGCAATTTCCAATTTTCTTCTTCGGTAAACGCCGTCACGGAAGTGTGGTTGATCAAATTGAATGTATAAAAAAAGAAAAGAAAAAAGACATGTAGGTTAATTAAATCGCTCTGGAGCGGAGCGCAGACCGTAACAGTTTGAACCCTAAGCGTGGCGCAACACTTGTCTGTGTCATTAACACAGTTCCATGGTTAGTGCAGGCAATAGACAAGGGTATAACCTACGATTATACACTATTTCCCCTACTATAGTTATATACACACACATATTGCAACATTACCATGGGTTGAACAACTGAATGTGTCATTTTTTCAACGAATTAATCAATTCACCTTTTTTTGTTGTTTTCGTGCGTAAAGGCTCTCTAATCCGTTTTTTCTTTCTTCCGTGCGTAAAGGCTCTCTAAACAATTTTAAAAACATTTATTAATTAATACTTTCCTAACCTTAAAGCTGCAAGATGGCCCTTTTTGGGCGACCTGTCATTCTCATTCAAAGCAAGTCTAAATAGTGGTAGATCTGTTCTATGTGGGCATTTTCCCGCTGTCGGTTACGACGCCAAACTGCAGTCAGACCCTGGTGAGAACGAGGAGTACGCAGATGAGCTTCCCTGAGATGGTTTCTGACAGTTTGAGCAGAAATTCTTCGGTTGTGCAAACCCACAGTTTCATCAGCTGTCCGGATGGCTGGTCTCAGACCATCCCGCAGGTGAAGACCATCCCCAGGATGTGGAGGTCCTGGGCTGGCGTGGTTACACGTGGTTGTGAGGCCGGTTGGACTTACTGCCAAATTCTCTAAAATGATTTTGGAGATGGCTTATGGTAGAGAAATTAACATTCAATTATCTGGCAACAGCTCTGGTGGACATTCGTGCAGTCCGCATGCCAATTTGCATGCCCCCTCAAAACTTGAGACATCTGTGGCATTGTGTTGTGTGACAAAACTGCACATTTTAGAGTGGCCTTTTATTGTCCCCAGCACAAGGTGCACCTGTGTAATGATCATGCTGTTTAATCTACTTCTGGATATCCTACACCTGTCAGGTGGGTGGATTATGTCGGCAAAGGAGAAATGCTCAATAACAGGGATGTAAACTAATTTGTGCACGAAATTTGAGAGAAATAAGCTTTTCGTATGGAACATTTTTGGAATCTTTTATTTCAGCTCATGAAACTAAGACCAACACTTAACATGTTGTTCTGATATCTTTTGTTCATTATATAGATGGCTTTCTTTGATTGGTTCCTAATATTCTGAACAGTTCTCTCCATGAAGTCTGTGGACAAAAAAATAAATCTAATTAAAGGTTCACCCGAATTTAAAGGGATGACTCTAATAACTGTACTGAAAACCCTATTGAGTGAATACTATGCCTGCATACTACATCTGAATACCAACTACTGAGAAATGGGTAGAAAAGGTGTACACCAATAATATCTGTGGTTTTGACTAATCACAGAAACCTGGTTAGAGCTAGAGACTGAAAAAGATCCCAGTCGTTTTAAAGAGTTTCTCTCTAGTTGAATCTACACTTCTCCCTACACTGGCCTTTTCTAGTATAGTTGTGTCTAGGTACACTACTCCCAAGATAAACAGTTTCTCTCCTCTAATTGAATCTACACTTCTCCCTACACTGGTCTTTTCTAGTATAGTTGTGTCTAGGTACACTACTCCCAAGATAAACAATTTCTCTCCTCTAATTGAATCTACACTTCTCCCCACACTGGTCTTTTCTAGTATAGTTGTGTCTAGGTACACTACTCCCAAGATAAACAGTTTCTCTCCTCTAATTGAATCTACACTTCTCCCCACACTGGTCTTTTCTAGTATAGTTGTGTCTAGGTACACAACTCCCAAGATAAACAGTTTCTCTCTAGTTTTATGTACAGAGGTGATAGTGTGGTTTACTTGGGGCAACATTACAGAACGTCCCGATAGAAATATATCACGCAGAAAATACATTCTTCTATGTCACGGAGAAAACACAATCATTGTGTCTTGAAACTGTATTTATCTGCAGCGTTCTGAATGTTTCGACCACTTCTGAACAAATCGATATATTACAATGAAATACACACTCTCTCATTTTGACACCCCAACGCCCCTCCAAACTCCCTCTATTGGTCAGGTGGAGAAATGGCATCCCATATCTCTGTCACCTATTGGTCCAAAGAGTCACATTCTACTCTTCTCCTATTGGTCAGACCAGAGTTGCATTTATATATTTTTTTGTTGTTGTTACAAATCGGTGTCCCATTCAGTAGGAAATTAGTTCTGGGATGTATTCATTCTGCCAAACAAAATGTTTTAGTTGCAAAATGTTTTGACCAACAGAACGAAACGGGGAGGAACCTACCTGAATTTTGTCCAATAGAAACTCTTGTTCTAGTTGCAAAACAAGACAAATAGTTTTGTTTGGCGGAATGAATACAGCCCGGCTAGTATCTCTCTGTTTCACTCTGTTAAAAAAAAAAAAAAATCTCCTGTTAGTACAGAGTATAAGAAGCAAACCTGGTTTCAAATACGAGACAAATTGTTTCAAATACTTTCAGCGTTTCCTTGAGTCTGCCTGGGGTGAATGGACGGGGAGGTTGGGTCCGTTTTGGGACTTTTCTACCAGTTAATTAAGCCAGGCAAGCACAAACAGCCACAGATAAAGTATCAAAGTATTTTAATCTATTTATTAATTTATTAATCTAATTTATTGAGATTTTTTGTGTATTTGAAACCCTGGTCTGATAAACATCACAACTACTCTACGTAAGGTTGCAAAAATGTTCCCAAAATTCCTAGGTTTTCCAGAAATCCTGGTTGGACGATTATAAAAAATTTCCTGCTTGTTCTCTCGTGATTCTGGGAATCTTTTGACAAGGATTTTCTCTGAAAACTTGGGATGGAACCTATAGGCCCCAGGCTCCAGACAGCGAGAGGTAAAGACTGGAAGACATGCTTGGTAAAGTAGATAAAGTATACAAAAGTCCAATAAATACGTTTACAAATATCACTTAGAAAACAACAAACAATTCCTGTGGTCGGTATTTTTACATCCCGGTGCCTGTGTCCCAAATGGCTCTCTATTCGTGGGTACTTACACTATATATCTCCTATTTTACGTGTGAATTGAAAATGTTTTTTTTTGTTGCATATCCCAACTCTCCCTGAGACACCCTCAGAGAGTAGGGTCACGACTAAAGGGGATCAACTATTATTGACAGCGACCCTAGACCAGTGAAGGTTAATAAGTGCCTTGCTCAAGGGCAGTAGGACAGATTTTTTTCACCCTGTCGGCTTGGGGTGAACTCAAACTAGCAACCTTTCGGTTACTAATCCCAACGCTCTAACCGATAGGCTACCTGCCTCCCCATTATTATTGGTAGATCAGTCAATCCTAAATATGTCTGATATATTTGAACACCCTGAATCAAAAGGTGTGGGGATACAGGTACGTAACCTACCCACAGGTAATATCCATGCAGAGAGAGCGGAAGACTGGAGCGGATTTTGGATTCCGTCTGGATTGGAAGCGCTTCTGTTAAGTATTACTGTTTGCTGGTAAAACTGAAACAGTTTATAAAACATCCTTTTAAACTTGGATTCAACTCATCTGTAAAATCCTGGTATCTGAAGACTGTTGGACATCACGTGCTGGTGAAAAGTTTGTGCTGAAAGATAAAACTGGACCGGAGTATAAGGTGCTTCCTTGAGACTGTTATTTTATCCATGGTTCCATTTGGTTGCTGGTACAGACAAAACTGGACCGGAGTATAAGGTGCTTCCTTGAGTGATTTTATCCATGGTTCCATTTGGTTGGTAGTAAGCACCTGTACGGACAAATCTGTGGTAGCGAAAATGGACTGGCCTTGAATCGATGTGTTATACATGCCGGTCCAGTTTCTGGTCCCAGTCCGTCCCTGCATGGTGGAGGGTGTGGGGTGGTGGTTTGGACCCGAATAACTAAGCAGAGACTACTACTGTTCCCATCTGGTGGTATACATACTCTCAGTCCGTCTGTCTGTCCGTCCGTCCATTCATCTGTCTGTTTCTACTCATTGTAACAACATATATCGTCAGCCTGTCTGTCTGTTTCTATATACAATACATTGAAGTGGAGTCTCTGTTGTTGCAGAGCACAATACAATCTACATTTCAGCACTGCCCGTGGTTGGTGTTTCAACACACTGCAGTCGTAGTCAACGTAGTCCGTGGTTGAAAGCACTACATCCTAACATTCTAGAGCTAGCCAGTCAGCTTCCTTAAAGAGATAGAGAGGTCTCCCTCATTCATCAGTTAGCTGGTTCCACTTGCAGGCCAAGCACAAGCTAGCCAGTCAGCTACACATCCAGGTGAGGACAGAGAGACAGAGACAGAGAGAGACAGAGACAGAGAGAGAGAGAGATATCCTTAAAGAGATACGTCTCCAGTGTTCTTCAGTTTGCTGGTGGTGAATGGAGACATACAGTATTTTTGTACCTTCATGGAGTCTACAGGGTACAGCAGAACGGCTAGGTCAGCTAGTATGAGTCTATGGGTACAGAGATGCTAGTGGAGTTAGCCATCAACAGGCTAGGTCAGCTAGTCTTAGTCTATAGGTACAGAGATGCTAGTGGAGTTAGCCATCGTGAGGCTAGGTCAGCTAGTATGAGTCTATGGGTACAGAGATGCTAGTGGAGTTAGCCATCAAGAGGCTAGGTCAGCTAGTCTTAGTCTATAGGTACAGAGATGCTAGTGGAGTTATCCATCGTGAGGCTAGGTCAGCTAGTCTTAGTCTATAGGTACAGAGATGCTAGTGGAGTTATCCATCGTGAGGCTAGGTCAGCTAGTCTTAGTCTATAGGTACAGAGATGCTAGTGGAGATAGCCATCAAGAGGTTCGGTCAGCTAGTCTTAGTCTATAGGTACAGAGATGCTAGTGGAGTTAGCCATTGAGAGGCTAGGTCAGCTAGTCTTAGTCTATAGGTACATAAATGCTAGTGGAGTTAGCCATCAAGAGGCTAGGTCAGCTAGTCTTAGTCTATAGGTACAGAGATGCTAGTGGAGATAGCCATCAAGAGCCTAGGTCAGCTAGTCTTAGTCTATAGGTACAGAGATGCTAGTGGAGTTAGCCATCGTGAGGCTAGGTCAGCTAGTCTTAGTCTATAGGTACAGAGATGCTAGTGGAGTTAGCCATCAAGAGGCTAGGTCAGCTAGTCTTAGTCTATAGGTACAGAGATGCTAGTGGAGTTAGCCATTGAGAGGCTAGGTCAGCTAGTCTTAGTCTATAGGTACAGAGATGCTAGTGGAGATAGCCATCAAGAGGCTCGGTCAGCTAGTCTTAGTCTATAGGTACAGAGATGCTAGTGGAGTTAGCCATTGAGAGGCTAGGTCAGCTAGTCTTAGTCTATAGGTACATAAATGCTAGTGGAGTTAGCCATCAAGAGGCTAGGTCAGCTAGTCTTAGTCTATAGGTACAGAGATGCTAGTGGAGATAGCCATCAAGAGCCTAGGTCAGCTAGTCTTAGTCTATAGGTACAGAGATGCTAGTGGAGTTAGCCATCGTGAGGCTAGGTCAGCTAGTCTTAGTCTATAGGTACAGAGATGCTAGTGGAGTTAGCCATCAAGAGGCTAGGTCAGCTAGTCTTAGTCTATAGGTACAGAGATGCTAGTGGAGTTATCCATTGAGAGGCTAGGTCAGCTAGTCTTAGTCTATAGGTACAGAGATGCTAGTGGAGTTAGCCATCAACAGGCTAGGTCAGCTAGTCTTAGTCTATAGGTACAGAGATGCTAGTGGAGTTAGCCATCGTGAGGCTAGGTCAGCTAGTATGAGTCTATGGGTACAGAGATGCTAGTGGAGGTAGCCATCAACAGGCTAGGTCAGCTAGTCTTAGTCTATAGGTACAGAGATGCTAGTGGAGTTAGCCATCAAGAGGCTAGGTCAGCTAGTCTTAGTCTATAGGTACAGAGATGCTAGTGGAGTTATCCATCGTGAGGCTAGGTCAGCTAGTCTTAGTCTATAGGTACAGAGATGCTAGTGGAGTTAGCCATCAAGAGGCTAGGTCAGCTAGTCTTAGTCTATAGGTACAGAGATGCTAGTGGAGTTATCCATCGTGAGGCTAGGTCAGCTAGTCTTAGTCTATAGGTTCAGAGATGCTAGTGGAGTTATCCATCGTGAGGCTAGGTCAGCTAGTCTTAGTCTATAGGTACAGAGATGCTAGTGGAGATAGCCATCAAGAGGCTAGGTCAGCTAGTCTTAGTCTATAGGTACAGAGATACTAGTGGAGATAGCCATCAAGAGGCTAGGTCAGCTAGTCTTAGTCTATAGGTACAGAGATGCTAGTGGAGTTAGCCATTGAGAGGCTAGGTCAGCTAGTCTTAGTCTATAGGTACAGAGATGCTAGTGGAGTTAGCCATCAAGAGTCTAGTTCAGCTAGTCTTAGTCTATAGGTACAGAGATGCTAGTGGAGTTATCCATCAAGAGGCTAGGTCAGCTAGCCTGGGTCAATGGCTACAGAGATGCTAGTGGAGTTAGCCATCAAGAGGCTAGGTCAGCTAGCCTGGGTCAATGGCTACAGAGATGCTAGTGGGGTTAGCCAATGAGAGGCTAGGTCAGCTAGCCTGGGTCAATGGCTACAGAGATGCTAGTGGGGTTAGCCAATGAGAGGCTAGGTCAGCTAGCCTGGGTCAATGGCTACAGAGATGCTAGTGGGGTTAGCCAATGATAGGCTAGGTCAGCTAGCCTGGGTCAATGGCTACAGAGATGCTAGTGGAGTTAGCCAATGAGAGGCTAGCAGAAAGGCATTGTTAGAGTATATTAGCGATGCTAGTGGAGTTCTGTCTTTTCTCTTTTCTTACAGCCGTAGTAGCTGGAGAGAACACCCATCTTATCTAGCACTTAAACCTCGTGCAACATTATTTCAGAAAAGTAATCTTGGTGAAACCAGAACTTGCGTGACTGGTCAGATGTTCGAATAAATTCTGTGTCCATACAGTACGTGTTAAGAGAAGAGATAGAACGAGGATCGAAACTGGAACAAAGAGCTCCATCCTGTCTTTATACAAGTTACGGGCCAAAATGTCCCCTCCACTTTTAGAAAGACGATATCACCAGCGAAAATAGTGATTTTGTCCAAAACACCTGAACTAACGCTGCTAGTTATCTCACACATTCCATTGTATCATGACAGATGTACACTACCATTTCTGTCTCAGACGTCCACGAGAGATTAACAGTAAAGAGATGAAAAGAAAAAGAAAGACAGGAAGAGAGAAACGTGAGCTCATCTCATGAGGGGGTTGAGCCGAGCAGGTGAGTGACAGTGATTGGGTGACACTCGGTGAGTAGGCGTCGCCGGTCCTGGAGACTGATTCTGATTGGAGAATCCTCTGTGAGTGGGCGTGGCCGGTCCTGGAGACTGATTCTGATTGGAGAATCCTCTGTGAGTGGGCGTGGCCGGCCCTGGAGACTGATTCTGATTCTCTCTGTGACTAGGGGAGTAGCCATGTGTAGGTGCGGGGGGCAGGTATCCTCCACAGTAGTGAGAGGGGGTGTCAAACCCCATCCCTCCTCCCATCCCGGGAGAGGAGGAAAAGAGGCAGGAAGACGGAGTGGGGGAGATGGAGAAGGAGCGGTGGATGGGAGAGGAGCAGGGGGAGCAGAGAGGTGAGGTCTGTAGACGCCAGAGGAGCTCCTCATTGTTACGGCTCAGTCGTTTCTTCTCTCCGTTCTCCTTCTCTACATTCTCCTGCAGGTTAGCGTTCTCCTCTGAGAGTTGCCTGGATGGGGAAGTGAGACAGGATTATATGTGACCCGTGTCAGGTAACTAGGCACATGTAGCACATCACTACTTCACAGGAGAGGCATTTGAACATAAACATATATTTTTTATCAAAATACGAAAATCTTTCACGTGCCTTAGTAACAAACTTGTATGCCATCTGTAAATACGAATACAATTGTTAAATTACGAGCCTAGTTGGTTTAGCCACAGAAAAATACAGGAACCTTTCCGCTAGCCATGATTGGCTGAGATAATAGCTGGGCTGGACATGCCGAGAGATGAGTTCGGATTGGTCTGCCATGTAGCATGCTTCTGTCTAGAACTTGAGCTGCTCAGTATGTGTAGGTAATTCTTTCTAATGCGGCTTTAAAAAAAGAATATTTACGAAGAACTGCAACAAAGAAGTTGACCGAGTTTTGAAATCAGTGGAATGCAGAGTATGATAGCTAAGGAGATGGAGAAAATTCTGGTGTTTGATCACAAATATGTGGATGGAGTCAAAAAGAGAAAACACAGAAGACATCTTCAAACTAAGGGTAACCATGGCAGCCGTGACAGAGAGGGAGAAGTGTCCATGTATACAGGAGTCTCTAGCTACATTTTCAGATACGCTTCTAATTTTGTCAGAAATTTGTTTTTCATTGCAAGTTAAAGCGTACTGTTAGCTAGCTAGTTAACATTAGCTGGCTGGCTCGCTCGCTAGCTAACGTTACGTGTATGATCTGTGTAGTAATATTATTCTTATCTCATCTTATTGTATTGCTAGTTATAGCCTAATGTTAGCTAGCTAGCTAACATTGAACCTAGCTAGATGGTTCGCTTTAGCTACGTGTAGATTCATGCAGGGTAGTAATGTTATGAGTTGGGATTATGGTTCATTGTTTAGCTAGCTAGCTACATGTCTAAACAAAAGAGTGTCCT
>NC_034202.2:45968651-46038651 GCF_002021735.2 Oncorhynchus kisutch | reverse complement strand
TTTTTCACTCACCGACTTCCTGTCTGATCCTCTGAATCTCCAGGGAGAGCTCTTTCTCCTTCTCTGTAGCGCTCTCATTCTGGTACACACACACACACACACACACACACACACACACACACACACACACACACACACACACACACACACACACCACACACACACACACACACACACACACACACACACACACACACACACACACACACACACACACAGAGAGAGAGAGTCACATTTAACAACACAATCACATATGATAACATCTAATCAGTCACAAGATTAGCTGACACATCAGCCAATGATCCTATTTACAATTTGTAGTCGATTAGTGTTTCTGACTCAATGCCACATAGGTTGTTTATTACCAAAGAAGTTGGTTCTAGCAGGCAGTTCCCCATTTAGATAAGGGACCACGTAGGGCTGTGTAACTGGAAGCTCCTGGGTAACGGTTTCCCCTAGGTACAGATCTAGGATCAGCTTCCCCTCTCCCAGTCCTAACCTTAACCAGTAGTGGAGTAAATTCTAAACTGACCTAAGATCAGCGTCCAGGGACAACTTCTCCCTACACTGAAACTGAGAGTGGGACTGGGTGTAGGACTGCAGTGACACACAGACAGACACCAGAGGGAGCCATCATATCGCAAACGAGACAAAGAGACAAATTACTACAAAGGGCCTGGGATATTCGATGTACACATTCTATTGATACAACAAAGTTACCCCATCTCACTCCCCTCATCTCACTCCCCTCATCTCACTCCCCCCATCTCACTCCCCTCATCTCACTCCCCTCATCTCACTCCCCTCATCTCACTCCCCTCATCTCACTCCCCCTTACCTCACTCCCCTCATCTCCCTCCCCTCATCTCACTCCCCTCATCTCCCTCCCCTCATCTCACTCCCCTCATCTCACTCCCCTCATCTCACTCCCCTTACACCATCTCACTCCCCTCATCTCACTCCCCTCATCTCACTCCCCTCATCACACTCCCCCTCATCTCACTCCCCTCATCTCACTCCCCTTACACCATCTCACTCCCCTCATCTCACTCCCCTTATCTCACTCACTTCCCCTTACCCCATCTCACTCCCCTCATCTCACTCCCCTTATCTCACTCCCCTTACCCCATCTCACTCCCCTTACCTCATCTCACTCCCCTCATCTCACTCCCCTCATCCTCACTCCCCTTACCTCATCTGACTCCCCTCATCTCACTCCCCTCATCTCACTCCCCTCATCTCACTCCCCTCATCTCACTCCCCTCATCTCACTCTCCCCTTACCTCATCTGACTCCCTCATCTGACTCCCTCATCTCACTCCCCTCATCTCACTCCCCTCATCTCACTCCCCTCACCCCACTCCCCTCATCTCACTCCCCTCATCTCACTCCCCTCATCTCACTCCCCTCATCTCACTCCCCTCATCTCACTCCCCTTACCCCATCTCACTCCCCTCATCTGACTTCCCCTCATCTCACTCCCCCTTACCTCATCTGACTCCCCTCATCTCACTCCCCTTACCCCATCTCACTCCCCTTACCTCATCTGACTCCCCTCATCTGACTCCCCTCATCTCACTCCCCTCATCTCACTCCCCTCATCTCACTCCCCTCATCTCACTCCCCTTACCTCACTCACCCTCATCTCCCCTCCCCTCATCTCACTCCCTCATCTCACTCCCCTCATCTCACTCCCCTTACCCCATCTTCACTCCCCTCATCTCACATCCCCTTACACCATCTCACTCCCCTCATCTCAACTCCCTTATCTCACTCCCCTTACACCATCTCACTCCCCTCATCTCACTCCCCTTATCTCACTCCCCTTACCCCATCCTCACTCCCCTCATCTCACTCCCCTTATCTCACTCCCCTTACCCCATCTCACTCCCTTACCTCATCTCACTCCCCTCATCTCACTCCCCCTCATCTCACTCCCCTTACCTCATCTCACTCCCCTCATCTGACTCCCTCATCTCACTCCCCTCATCTCACTCCCCTCATCTGCACTCCCCTTACCTCATCTGACTCCCCTCATCTGACTCCCCTCATCTCACTCCCCTCATCTCACTCCCCTCATCTCACTCCCCTCATCTCACTCCCCTCATCTCACTTCCCCTTACCCCACTCCCGCATCTCACTCCCCCTCATCTCACTCCCCTCATCTCACTCTATCCCCTACCCCTCCTCCTCACTCCTCATCTGACTCCCTCATCTCACTCCTCTTACCTCATCTGACTCCCCTCATCTCACTCCCCTTACCCCTCTCACTCCCCTTACCTCACTCCCTCATCTCCCTCCCCTCATCTCACTCCCCTCATCTCACTCCCCTTACCCCATCTCACTCCCTCATCTCACTCCCCTTACCCAATCTCACTCCCCTCATCTCACTCCCCTTACTCATCTACTCCTCTCATCTCACTCCCCTCATCTCACTCCCCTCATCTCACTCCCCTTACCTCATCTGACTCCCTCATCTTCACCTCCCCTTGCCTCTCTCACCCCTCCATCTCACTCCCTCATCTCACTCCCCTCATCTCACTCCCCTCATCTCACTCCCCGCCCTTACCTCATCTGACTCCCCTCATCTCACTCCCCTTACCCCATCTCACTCCCACTCATCTCACTCCCCTTACCTCATCTCACTCCCCTCATCTCACTCCCCTCATCTCACTCCCCTCATCTCACTCCCCTCATCTCACTCCCTTCATCTCACTCCCCTCATCTCACTCCCCTTACCCCATCTCACTCCCTTCATCTCACTCCCCTTACCCCCATCTGACTCCCCTCATCTCACTCCCCTCATCTCACTCCCCTCATCTCACTCCCCTCATCTCACTCCCCTCATCTCACTCCCCTTACCCCATCTGACTCCCCTCATCTCACTTCCCCTCATCTCACTCCCCTCATCCTCAACTCCCCTCATCTCACTTCCCCCCCTCATCTCACTCCCCTTACCCTCATCTCACTCCCCTCATCTCATCCCCTCCCTCATCTCACTCCCTTACCCCATCTCACTCCCCTCATCTCCTCTCCCTCATCTCACTCCCCTCATCTCACTCCCTTCATCTCACTCCTCATCTCACTCCCCTCATCTCACTCCCTCATCTCACTCCCCTCATCTCCCTCCCCTCATCTCCCTCCCCTCATCTCACTCCCCTCATCTCCCTCCCTCATCTCACTCCCCTCATCTCTCCCCCTCATCTCACTCCCCTTACCTCATCTCACTCCCCATCTCACCTCCCCTCATCTCACTCCCCTCATCTCCCTCCCCTCATCTCACTCCCCTCATCTCACTCCCCTCATCTCACTCCCCTTACCTCATCTCACTCCCCTCATCTCACTCCCCTTACTCATCTCACTCCCCTCATCTCACTCCCCTCATCTCACTCCCCTTACCTCATCTCACTCCCTCATCTCACTCCCCTCATCTCACTCCCCTCTTCTCACTCCCTTACCTCATCTCACTCCCCTCATCTCACTCCCCCTTACCCCATCTCACTCCCTCATCTCACTCCCTCATCTCACTCCCCTTACCCCATCTCACTCCCCTCATCTCACTCCCCTCATCTCACTCCCCTCATCTCACTCCCCTCATCTCACTCCCCTCATCTCACTCCCTCATCACTCCCCTCATCTCCCTCCCCTCATCTCCCTCCCCTCATCTCCCTCCCCTCATCTCACTCCCCTCATCTCCCTCCCCTCATCTCACTCCCCTCATCTCACTCCCCTTACCTCATCTCACTCCCCTCATCTCACTCCCCTCATCTCACTCCCCTCATCTCACTCCCCTCATCTCACTCCCCTCATCTCACTCCCCTCATCTCACTCCCCTCTTCTCACTCCCCTTACCTCATCTCACTCCCCTCATCTCACTCCCTTACCCCATCTCACTCCCCTCATCTCACTCCCCTCATCTCACTCCCCTTACCCATCTCACTCCCCTTACCCCATCTCACTCCCCTCATCTCACTCCCCTTACCCCATCTCACTCCCCTCATCTCACTCCCCTTACCCCATCTCACTCCCATCATCTCCACTCCCTCATCATCCCTTACCCATCTCACTCCCTCATCTCACTCCCTCATCTCACTCCCCTTACCCATCTCACTCCCTTACCCCATCTCACTCCCCTTACCTCATCTCACTCCCTACCCCATCTCACTCCCTCATCTCACTCCCCTTACCCCATCTCACTCCCCTTACCCCATCTCACTCCCCTTACCCCATCTCACTCCCCTTACCCCATCTCACTCCCTTACCCCATCTCACTCCCCTTACCCCATCTCACTCCCCTCATCTCACTCCCCTTACCCCATCTCACTCCCCTCATCTCACTCCCCTTACCCCATCTCACTCCCCTTACCCCATCTCACTCCCCTTACCTCATCTCACTCCCCTTACCTCATCTCACTCCCCTTACCCCATCTCACTCCCCTTACCCCATCTCACTCCCCTTACCCCATCTCACTCCCCTTACCCCATCTCACTCCCCTTACCCCATCTCACTCCCCTTACCTCATCTCACTCCCCTCATCTCCCTCCCCTTACCCCATCTCACTCCCCTCATCTCACTCCCCTTACCCCATCTCACTCCCCTTACGTCATCTCACTCCCCTTACGTCATCTCACTCCCCTCATCTCATCTCACTCCCCTCATCTCACTCCCCTTACCTCATCTCACTCCCCTCATCTCATCTCACTCCCCTTACCTCATCTCACTCCCCTCATCCCACTCCCCTTACACCATCTCACTCCCCTCACCTCATCTCACTCCCCTTACCCCATCTCACTCCCCTTACCTCATCTCACTCCCCTCATCTCACTCCCCTTACACCATCTCACTCCCCTCATCTCACTCATCTCACTCCCCTCATCTCACTCCCCTTACCCCATCTCACTCCCCTTACCTCATCTCACTCCCCTCATCTCATCTCACTCCCCTCATCTTACTCCCCTTACCTCATCTCATCTCACTCTCCTTACCCCATCTCACTCCCCTTACCTCATCTCTTCTCACTCCCCTTACCTCATCTTACTCCCCTTACCTCATCTCATTCCCTTACCTCATCTCATCTCACTCCCCTTACCTCATCTCATCTCACTCCCCTCCCTCATCTCACTCCCTTACCTCATCTCACTCCCCTTACCTCATACCATCTCAACTCCCCTTACCTCATCTTATTGCACTCCCCTTACCTGCATCTCACTCCTCTTACCCTAATCTCATCTCACTCCCCTTACCTCATCTCACTCCCCTTACCTCATCTTATTGCACTCCCCTTACCTCATCTCACTCCACTTACCTCATATCAATCTCACTCCCCTTACCTCATCTCATCTCATCTCACTTCCCTTACCTCATCTCACTCCCCTTACCTCATCTCACTCCTCTTACCTAATCTCAATCGCCATTACCTCATCTCATCTCACTCCCTTACCTCATCTCACCCTTACCTCATCTCACTCCCCTTACCTCATCTCACCCTACTCATCTCATCTCACTCCCCTTACCTCATATCATCTCACTCCCTTACCTCATATTATCGTCACTCCCCTTACCTCATCTCATCTCACTCCCCTTACCTCATCTCACCCCTTACCTCATCTCACTCCCCTTACCTCATCTCACCCTTTCCTCATCTCATCTCACTCCCCTTACCTCATCTCACTCCCCTTACCTCATCTCACTCCCATTACCTCATCTCACCCCTTACCTCATCTCACCCCTTGCCTCATCTCACTCCCCTTACCTCATCTCACCCCTTACCTCATCTCATCTCACACCCCTTACCTCATCTCATCTCACTCCCCTTACCTCATCTCACCCCTTACCCTCATCTCATCTCACTCCCTTACCTCATCTCACTCCCCCCAGTGACATGAGCCTACCAGACGAGCTAAATGATGTCCATGCTTGCTTCGAGGCAAGCAACAACAGCCGATGTGAGTAAGACCTTTAAACAAGTCAACATTCACAAGGCCACAGGGCCAGATGGATTACCAGGGACGTGTACTCAGAGCATGCTCTGACCAACTAGCAATATTTTCAACCTCTCCCTGACCGAGTCTGTAATGCCAACATGATTCAAGCAGACAACCATAGTCCCTGTGCCCAGCAACACCAAGGTAACCTGCCTAAATGACTACCGACCCGTAGCACTCACATCTGTAGCCATGAAGTGCTTTGGAAAGGCTGGTCATGGCTCACATCAACACCATTATCCCAGAAACCCTAAACCCGCTCCAATTTGCATACCGCCCCAACTGATCCACAGATGACCCACACTGCCCTTTCCCACCTGGACAAAAGGAACACCTATGTGAGAATGCTGTTCATTGACTACAGCTCAGCATTCAACACCATAGTGACCTCAAAGCTCATCACTAAGCTAAGGACCCTGGGACTAAACACCTCCCTCTGCAACTGGATCCTGGACTTAATTGTAGGTAACAACACATCTGCCACGCTGATCCTCAACACAGGGACCCCCCAGGGGTCCGTGCTCAGTCCCTTCCTGTACTCCCTGTTCACTCATGACTGAGGCTAAGCACGACTCCAACACCATCATTAAGTTGCCGATGACACAAGAGTGGTAGGCCTGATCACCGACAACGGGAGGAGGTCAGAGACCTGATCGTGTGGGACCAGGACAACAACCTCTCCCTCAATGTGATCAAGACAAGGAGATGTCACGCCTGATCTTTTTCACGTGTCCTTGGATTGGCTCCTCTCCAGGGTGTATTTATCCATGTGTTTCCTGTCTCTCTGTACCAGTGTATTTATCCCTGTGTTCCTGGTCTCTATGTAACAGTGTATTATCCCTGTGATTCCTGTCTCTCTGTAACAGTGTATTTATCCCTGTGTTTCCTGTCGCTCTGTACCAGTGTATTTATCCCTGTGTTTCCTGTCTCTCTGTACCAGTGGTATTTATCCCTGTTTTCCTGTCTCTCTGTGCCAGTGTATTTATCCCTGTGTTTCCTGTCTCTCTGTACCAGTGTATTATCCCTGTGTTTCCTGTCTCTCTGTACCAGTGTATTTATCCCTGTGTTTCCTGTCTCTCTGTACCAGTGTATTTATCCTGTGTTTCCTGTCTCTCTGTACCAGTGTATTTATCCCTGTTTTCCTGTCTCTCTGTGCCAGTGTATTTATCCCTGTGTTTCCTGTCTCTCTGTACCAGTGTATTTATCCCTGTGTTTCCTGTCTCTCTGTACCAGTGTATTTATCCCTGTGTTTCCCTGTCTCTCTGTACCAGTGTATTTATCCCTGTGTTTCCTGTCTCTCTGTACCAGTGTATTTATCCCTGTGTTTCCTGTCTCTCTGTCCCAGTGTATTTATACCTGTGTTTCCCGTCTCTCTGTACCAGTGTATTTATCCCTGTGTTTCCTGTCTCTCTGTACCAGTGTATTATCCCTGTGTTTCCTGTCTCTCTGTGCCAGTGTATTATCCCTGTGTTTCCTGTCTCTCTGTACCAGTGTATTTATCCCTGTGTTTCCTGTCTCTCTGTACCCAGTGTATTTATCCATGTGTTTCCTGTCTCTCTGTACCAGTGTATTTATCCCTGTGTTTCCTGTCTCTCTGTACCAGTGTATTTATCCATGTGTTTCCTGTCTCTCTGTGCCAGTTTATTTATCCCTGTGTTTCCTGTCTCTCTGTACCAGTGTATTTATCCCTGTGTTTCCTGTCTCTCTGTGCCAGTGTATTTATCCCTGTGTTTCCTGTCTCTCTGTACCAGTGTATTTATCCCTGTGTTTCCTGTCTCTCTGTGCCAGTGTATTTATCCCTGTGGTTCCTGTCTCTCTGTACCAGTGTATTTATCCCTGTGTTTCCTGTCTCTCTGTGCCAGTGTATTTATCCCTGTGTTTCCTGTCTCTCTGTCCCAGTGTATTTATCCCTGTGTTTCCTGTCTCTCTGTACCAGTGTATTTATCCTAGTGTTTCCTGTCTCTCTGTACCAGTGTATTTATCTAGTGTTTCCTGTCTCTCTGTACCAGTGTATTTATAGTCTTGTATGTTTCCAATTCTGCCTGCCTTGACCTCGAGCCTGTCTGCCACTCTGTACCTCCTGGACTCTGTACCCGCCTGCCTGACCCATTCTGCCTGCCTTTGACCTCGAGCCTGTATGCCACTCTGTACCTGCCTGCCTGACCATTCTGCCTGCCTTGACCACGAGCCTGTCTGCCACTCTGTACCTCCTGGACTCTGTACCCGCCTGCCTGACCATTCTGCCTGCCTTGACCTCGAGCTATTTATTGCCTACTCCTCATGCCTTTTGAACACAATGTATATAGATTTTTTTTCTACTGTGTTATTGACTTGTTAATTGTTTACTCCATGTGTAACTCTGTGTTGTTGTCTGTTCACACTGCTATGCTTTATCTTGGCCAGGTCGCAGTTGCAAATGAGAACTTGTTCTCAACTGGCCTACCTGGTTAAATAAAGGTGTTCTCAACCAGCCTACCTGGTTAAATAAAGGTGTTCTCAACTAGCCTACTGGTTAAATAAAGGTGTTCTCAAACTAGCCTACCTGGTTAAATAAAGGTGTTCTCAACTAGCCCTACCTGGTTAAATAAAGGTGTTCTCAACTAGCCTACCTGGTTAAATAAAGGTGTTCTCAACTAGCCTACCTGGTTAAATAAAGGTGTTCTCAACTAGCCTACCTGGTTAAATAAAGGTGTTCTCAACTAGCCTACCTGGTTAAATAAAGGTGTTCTCAACTAGCCTACCTGGTTAAATAAAGGTGTTCTCAACTAGCCTACCTGGTTAAATAAAGGTGTTCTCTACTAGCCTACCTGGTTAAATAAAGGTGTTCTCTACTAGCCTACCTGGTTAAATAAAGGTGTTCTCAACTAGCCTACCTGGTTAAATAAAGGTGTTCTCTACTAGCCTACCTGGTTAAATAAAGGTGTTCTCAACTAGCCTACCTGGTTAAATAAAGGTGTTCTCAACTAGCCTACCTGGTTAAATAAAGGTGTTCTCAACTAGCCTACCTGGTTAAATAAAGGTGTTCTCAACTTGCCTACCTGGTTAAATAAAGGTGTTCTCAACTAGCCTACCTGGTTAAATAAAGGTGTTCTCAACTAGCCTACCTGGTTAAATAAAGGTGTTCTCAACTAGCCTACCTGGTTAAATAAAGGTGTTCTCAACTAGCCTACCTGGTTAAATAAAGGCTGTCTCAAACTAGCCTACCTGGTTAAATAAAGGTGTTCTCAACTGGCCACCTGGTTAAATAAAGGTGTTCTCAACTGGCCTACCTGGTTAATAAAGGTGTTCTCAACTGGCCTAACCTGGTTAAATAAAGGTGTTCTCAACTAGCCTACCTGGTTAAATAAAGGTGTTCTCAACTGGCCTACCTGGTTAAATAAAGGTGTTCTCAACTAGCCTACCTGGTTAAATAAAGGTGTTCTCAACTGGCCTACCTGGTTAAATAAAGGTGTTCTCAACTAGCCTACCTGGTTAAATAAAGGTGTCTCAACTAGCCTACCTGGTTAAATAAAGGTGTTCTCAACTAGCCTAGCTGGTTAAATAAAGGTGAAAAAAAAAATATATATATAGCCTCCACATTGACTCTGTACCGTAATACCCAGTATATAGCCTCCACATTGACTCTGTACCGTAATACCCTGTATATAGCCTCCACATTGACTCTGTACCGGTACCCCTGTATATAGCCTCCACATTGACTCTGTACCGTAACACCCTGTATATAGCCTCCACATTGACTCTGTACCGGTACCCCCTGTATATAGCCTCCACATTGACTCTGTACCGTAACACCCTGTATATAGCCTCCACATTGACTCTGTACCGGTACCCCCTGTATATAGCCTCCACATTACTCTGTACCGTAATACCCCTGTATATAGCCTCCACATTGACTCTGTACCGGTACCCCCTGTATATAGCCTCCACATTGACTCTGTACCGTAACACCCTGTATATAGCCTCCACATTGACTCTGTACCGGTACCCCCTGTATATAGCCTCACATTGACTCTGTACCGTAACACCCTGTATATAGCCTCCACATTGACTTGTACCCGTACCCCCTGTATATAGCCTCCACATTGACTCTGTACCGTAACACCCTGTATCTAGCCTCAACATTGACTCTGTACCGTAACACCCTGTATATAGCCTTCCACATTGACTCTGTTACCGGGTAACACACTGTATTATGAGCTCCATCAGTTGATCTCTGTACCTCGGTACCCTCCCTGTATATAGCCTCCACATTGACTCTGTACGCGGACCCCCTGTATATAGGCCTCCACATTGACTCTGTACCGGTACCCCTGTATATAGCCTCCACATTGACTCTGTACCGGTACCCCTGTAATATAGCCTCCACATTGACTCTGTACCGGTACCCCCCTGTATATAGCCTCCCACATTGACTCTGGTACCGTAATACCCTGTATATAGCCTCCACATTGACTCTGTTACCGGTACCCCCTGTATATAGCCTCCACATTGACTCTGTACCCGTTAATACCCTGTATATAGCCTCCACATTGACTCCTGTACCAGGTACCGGCTACCCCTGTATATAGCCTCCAATTTGACTCTGTACCGGTACCCCCTGTATATAGCCTCCACATTGACTCTGTACCGTAACACCCTGTATATAGCCTCCACATTGACTCTGTACCGTACCCCCCTGTATATAGCCTCCACATTGACTCTGTACCGTAACACCCTGTATATAGCCTCCACATTGCTCTGTACCTGTAACACCCTGTATATTAGTCCTCCACATTGACTCTGTACCGTAACACCCTGTATATAGCCTCCACATTGACTCTGTACCGTAATACCCTGTATATAGCTCCACATTGACTCTGTACCGGTACACCCTGTATATAGCCTCCACATTGACTCTGTACCGTAACACCCTGTATATAGCCTCCACATTGACTCTGTACCGGTAATACCCTGTATATAGCCTCCACATTGACTCTGTACCGGTACCCCCCTGTATATAGCCTCCACAATTGACTCTGTACCGGTACCCCCTGTATATAGCCTCCACATTGACTCTGTACCGGTACACCCGTATATAGCCTCCAATTGACTCTGTACCGTATACCTGTATATAGCCTCACATTGACCTCTGTACCGTAATACCCTGTATATAGCCTCACATTGACTCTGTACCGGTACCCCCTGTATATAGCCTCCACATTGACTCTGTACCGGTACAACCCTGTATATAGCCTCCACATTTGAATCTGTACCGTAATACCCTGTATATATCCTACACAATTGACTCTGTACCGTAATACCCTGTATATAGCCTCCACATTGACTCTGTACCGTACCCCCCTGTATAAGCCTCAACATTGACTCTGACCGTAACACCCTGTATATAGCCTCCACATTGACTCTGTACCGGTACCCCCTGTATATAGCCTCCACATTGACTCTGTACCGTAACACCTGTATATAGCCTCCACATTGACTCTGTACCGGTACCCCCCCCTGTAATAGCCTCCAATTGACTCTGTACCGTAAATACCCTGTATATAGCCTCCAATTGAACTCTCGTACCGGTAATACCCCTGTATATAGCCTCCCATTGACCTCTGTACCGTAACCCCTGTATATACCTCCACATTGACTCTGTACCGTAACAACCCTGTATATAGCCCTCCACATTGACTCTGTACCGGTACCCTTGGACCTCTCCCCTGTATAGCCTCCACATTGACTCTGTACCGGTAACACCCTGTATATACCTCCACATTGACTCTGTACCGGTAACCCCCTGTATATAGCCTTCCACATTGACTATGTACCGGTAACACCCTGTATATAGCCTCCACATTGGACTCTGTACCGTACGACCCTGTATATAGCCCTCCACATTGACTCTGTTACCCGTAACCCCTATATAGCCTCCCACCAATTGACTACTGTACCGTAACCCCCATGTATATAGTCTCCACATTTGACGTCCTGTACCGGGTACCTCCCTGTATATAGCCTCTCACATGACTCTGTACCGGTACCCCCCCTGTAATATACGCCTCCACCATTGACTTCTGTACCGGTACCCCCCTGTATATTAGCCTCCACATTGACTCTGCTACCGGTACCCCAGTCCCTGTATATAGCCTCAACATTGGACTCTGTACCGTAATACACTGTATATAGCCTCCACATTTGACTTCTGTACCGTACTCCCCCCTGTATTATAGCCTCCACATTGACTCTGTACCGTAATACCCTGTATATAGCGCCTCCACATTGACTCTGTAACGGTACCCCCTGTATCTAGCCTCACATTGACTCTGCTACCGGTTAAAGTACCCCTGGATATAGCCCTCCACATTGACTCTGTAACCAGTAACACCTGTATATAGCCTCCACATTGACTCTGTACCGTACACCCTGTATATAGCCTCCACATTGACTCTGTACCGTAACACCCTGTATATAGCCTCCACATTGACTCTGTACCGTAACACCCTGTATATAGCCTCCACATTGACTCTGTACCGTAACCACCCTGTATATCGCCCTCCACATTGACTCTGTACCGTTAACACCCTGTATATAGTCTCCCACATTGACTCTGTACCGGTACCCCCTGTATATAGCCTCCACATTGACTCTGTACCGGTACCCCCTGTATATAGCCTCCACATTGACTCTGTACGGTACCCCCTGTATATAGCCTCCACATTGACTCTGTACCGGTCCCGACCCCTGTATATAGCCTCCAACATTGACTCTGTACCGTAATACCCTGTATATAGCCTCCACATTGACTCTGTACCGGTACCCCCCGTATATAGCCTCCACATTGACTCTGTCCGTAATACCCTGTATATAGCCTCACATTGACTCTGTACCGTACCCCCTGTATATAGCCTCCACATTGACTCTGTACCGTAACACCCTGTATATAGCCTCCACATTGACTCTGTACCGTAATACCCTGTATATAGCCTCCACAGTTGACTATGTACCGTACACCCTGTATATGCCTCCACATTGACTTTCTGTACCTGTAACACCCTGTATATAGCCTCCACATTGACTCTGTACCGTAACACCCTGTATATAGCCACTCCACATTGGACTCTGTACCGTAATACCCTGTATATAGCCTCCCCTTGATCTGTCCGTAACACCCTGTATATAGCCTCCACAATGACCTCCTGTACCGTTAACAACCCTGTATATAGCATCCACATTGACCTCTGTACCGTAACTACCCTGTATATAGCCTCCACATTGACTCTGTAACCGTAACTACCCTGATATAGCCTCCACATGACTCTGTTACCGTAACTACCCTGTATATAGGCCTCCACATTGACTCTGTGTACCGTAACTACCCTTCTATAGCCTCCACATTGACTCTGTACCGTAACACCCCTGTATATAGCCTCCACATTGACTCTGTACCGTATACCCTGTATATAGCCTCCACATGACTCTGTCCGTAACACCCCTGTATATAGCCTCCACATTGACTCTGTACCGTAATACCCTGTATATAGCATCCACATTGACTCTGTTAACCTTGTAACCCCCTGTATTATAGCCTCCCACATTGACTCTGTACGGTACCCCCTGTATATAGCCTCCACATTGACTCTGTACCGGTACCCCTGTATATAGCCTCCACATTGACTCTGTACCGGTACCCCTGTATATAGCCTCCACATTGACTCTGTACTGGTACCCCCTGTATATAGTCTCCACATTGACTCTGTACTGGTACCCCCTGTATATAGCCTCCACATTGACTCTGTACCGTAACACGCTGTATATAGCTCCACATTGACTCTGTACCGTAATACCCTGTATATAGTCTCCACATTGACTCTATCCGGTACCCTGTATATAGCCTCCACATTGACTCTGTACCGTAAACACCCTGTATATAGTCTCCACATTGACTCTGTACGTAATACCCTGTATATAGTCTCCACATTGACTCTGTACCGTAACACCCTGTATATAGCCTCCACATTGACTCTTGTACCGTAACACCCCTGTATATAGCCTCCACATTGACTCTGTACCGGTACCCCTGTATATAGCCTCCCACATTGACTCTGTACCGTAAACCCTGTATATAGTCTCCACATTGACTCTGTACCGTAATACCCTGTATATAGTCTCCACATTGACTCTGTACTGGTACCCCCTGTATATAGCCTCCACATTGACTCTGTACCGTAACACCCTGTATATAGTCTCCACATTGACTCTGTACCGTAATACCCTGTATATAGTCTCCACATTGACTCTGTACCGTAACACCCTGTATATAGTCTCCACATTGACTCTGTACCGTAACACCCTGTATATAGCCTCCACTTTGACTCTGTACCGTAATACCCTGTATATAGCCTCCACATTAACTCTGTACCGTAACACCCTGTATATAGCCTCCACATTGACTCTGTACCGTAACACCCTGTATATAGCCTCCACTTTGACTCTGTACCGTAACACCCTGTATATAGCCTCCACATTGACTCTGTACCGTAATACCCTGTATATAGCCTCCACATTGACTCTGTACCGTAACACCCTGTATATAGTCTCCACATTGACTCTGTACCGTAACACCCTGTATATAGCCTCCACATTGACTCTGTACCGTAACACCCTGTATATAGCCTCCACATTGACTCTGTACCGTAACACCCTGTATATAGTCTCCACATTGACTCTGTACCGTAACACCCTGTATATAGCCTCCACATTGACTCTGTACCATAACACCCTGTATATAGCCTCCACATTAACTCTGTACCGTAACACCCTGTATATAGCCTCCACTTTGACTCTGTACCGTAACACCCTGTATATAGCCTCCACATTGACTCTGTACCGTAATACCCTGTATATAGCCTCCACATTGACTCTGTACCGTAACACCCTGTATATAGCCTCCACATTGACTCTGTACCGTAACACCCTGTATATAGCCTCCACATTGACTCTGTACCGTAACACCCTGTATATAGCCTCCACATTGACTCTGTACCGTAACACCCTGTATATAGCCTCCACATTAACTCTGTACCGTAACACCCTGTATATAGCCTCCACATTGACTCTGTACCGTAACACCCTGTATATAGCCTCCACTTTGACTCTATACTGGTACCCCCTGTATATAGCCTCCACATTGACTCTGTACCGTAACACCCTGTATATAGCCTCCACTTTGACTCTGTACCGTAACACCCTGTATATAGCCTCCACTTTGACTCTGTACCGTAACACCCTGTATATAGCCTCCACATTGACTCTGTACCGTAACACCCTGTATATAGCCTCCACTTTGACTCTGTACCGTAACACCCTGTATGTAGCCTCCACTTTGACTCTGTACCGTAACACCCTGTATATAGCCTCCACTTTGACTCTGTACCGTAACACCCTGTATATAGCCTCCACATTGACTCTGTACCGTAACACCCTGTATATAGCCTCCACTTTGACTCTGTACCGTAACACCCTGTATATAGCCTCCACATTGACTCTGTACCGTAACACCCTGTATATAGCCTCCACATTGACTCTGTGCCGTAACACCCTGTATATAGCCTCCACTTTGACTCTGTACCGTAACACCCTGTATATAGCCTCCACATTGACTCTGTACCGTAACACCCTGTATATAGCCTCCACATTGACTCTGTACCGTAACACCCTGTATATAGTCTCCACATTGACTCTGTACCGTAACACCCTGTATATAGCCTCCACTTTGACTCTGTACCGTAACACCCTGTATATAGCCTCCACATTGACTCTGTACCATAACACCCTGTATATAGCCTCCACATTGACTCTGTACCATAACACCCTGTATATAGCCTCCACTTTGACTCTGTACCGTAACACCCTGTATATAGTCTCCACATTGACTCTGTACCAGTACCCCCTGTATATAGCCTCCACATTGACTCTGTACCGGTACCCGCTGTATATAGCCTCCACATTGACTCTGTACCGTAACACCCTGTATATAGCCTCCACATTGACTCTGTACCGGTACCCGCTGTATATAGCCTCCACATTGACTCTGTACCGTAACACCCTGTATATAGCCTCCACATTGACTCTGTACCGTAACACCCTGTATATAGCCTCCACATTGACTCTGTACCGTAACACTCTGTATATAGCCTCCACATTGACTCTGTACCGTAACACCCTGTATATAGCCTCCACATTGACTCTGTACCGTAACACCCTGTATATAGCCTCCACATTGACTCTGTACCGTAACACCCTGTATATAGCCTCCACATTGACTCTGTACCGTAACACCCTGTATATAGCCTCCACATTGACTCTGTACCGTAACACCCTGTATATAGCCTCCATTGTCCACCATAGTCTTTACCCCAGCTTTATAATCATTCAAAGGGATTATTTGCTGCAATTTCGTGGAGTATTCATGGTCTATTGATGGAACAAACACAGTAAGTCTTATCTAACTCCTACCTAATGCTCCCGTATGTCTTAAGATGACCACCGACCAGCTATCTCTACCCTGTCCTGTCTGTCTGACCACCAACCAGCTATCTCTACCCTGTCTTCTCCTGTCTGACCACCGACCAGCTATCTCTACCCTGTCCTGTCTGTCTGACCTCCAACCAGCTATCTCTACCCTGTCCTCTCCTGTCTGACGACCGACCAGCTATCTCTACCCTGTCCTGAACCCAACCAGCTATCTCTACCCTGTCCTCTCCTGTCTGACCACCGACCAGCTAACCCTGCCCTGTCTGTCTGATCTCCAACCAGCTATCTCTACCCTGTCCTGTCTGTCTGACCACCAACCAGCTATCTCTACCCTGTCCTCTCCTGTCTGACGACCGACCAGCTATCTCTACCCTGTCCTGAACCCAACCAGCTATCTCTACCCTGTCCTCTCCTGTCTGACCACCGACCAGCTAACCCTGCCCTGTCTGTCTGATCTCCAACCAGCTAGCTCTACCCTGTCCTGTCTGTCTGACCTCCAACCAGTTAGCTCTATCCAGCCCTGTTTGCCAGTGTGTATAATGTGTGTGTGTGTGTGTGTGTGCCAGTGTGTTATAGTGTGTGTGTGTGTGTGTGTGTGTGTGTGTGTGTGTGTGTGTGTGTGTGTGTGTGTGTGTGTTTGCCAGTGTGTATAGTGTTTGTGTGTGTGTGTGTGTGTGTGTGTGTGTGTGTGTGTGTGTGTGTGTGTGTGTGTGTGTGTGTGTGTTTGCCTGTGTGTATAATGTGTGTGTGTGTTTGCCAGTGTGTATTGTGTGTGTGTGTGTGTGTTTGCCTGTGTGTATAGTGTGTGTGTTTGCCAGTGTGTATAGTGTGTGTGTTTGTTTGCCAGTGTGTATAGTGTGTGTGTGTGCGTGTGTGTGTGTGTGCGTGTGTGTGTGTTTGCCAGTGTGTATAGTGTGTGTGTGTGTGTGTTTGTGTGTGTGTGTGTGTGTGTGTGTTTGCCAGTGTGTATCGTGTGTGTGTATGCCAGTGTGTATAGTGTGTGTGTGTGTGTGTGTGTGTTTGCCAGTGTGTATAGTGTGTGTGATTGCCAGTGTGTATAGTGTGTGTGTGTGTGTGTGTGTTTGCCAGTGTGTATAGTGTGTGTGTGTGTGTGTGTCTGTTTGCCAGTGTGTATAGTGTGTGTTTGCCCGTGTGTATAGTGTGTGTGAGTGTGTGTGTGTGTGTTTGCCAGTGTGTATAGTGTGTGTGTCTGTGTGTTTGCCAGTGTGTATAGTGTGCGTGTCTGTGTGTTTGCCAGTGTGTATAGTGTGTGTGTGTGTGTGTGTGTTTTTGCCCGTGTGTATAGTGTGGGTGTTTTTTACCTGTAGACAGTAGTGTTGGGAAGTAATGATGAAGGCTTGTAGTCCTAGCGTCGTCTTCCTCAGTTCCTCTCTCAGTGATGTCAGCTGATCCTCCTGCTCCACACAGCGATTCTGAAGCCTCTGGACCTATAACCATACCATAATAACACATATGCATCTCATATACAGTAACATGATATATACAGTAACATGATATATACAGTAACATGATATATACAGTAACATGATAATGATAATATACAGTAACATGATAATATACAGTAACATGATAATGATAATATACAGTAACATGATAATATACAGTAACATGATAATGATAATATACAGTAACATGATAATATACAGTAACATGATAATATACAGTAACATGATAATATACAGTAACATGATAATATACAGTAACATGATAATATACAGTAACATGATAATGTACAGTAACATGATAATGATAATATACAGTAACATGATAATATACAGTAACATGATAATATACAGTAACATGATAATATACAGTAACATGATAATATACAGTAACATGATATATACAGTAACATGATAATATACAGTAACATGATAATGATAATATACAGTAACATGATAATATACAGTAACATGATAATATACAGTAACATGATGATCTACAGTAACATGATAATATACAGTAACATGATAATATACAGGAACATGATAATATACAGGAACATGATAATATACAGTAACATGATATATACAGTAACATGATAATATACAGTAACATGATAATATACAGTAACATGATGATCTACAGTAACATGATAATATACAGTAACATGATAATATACAGTAACATGATGATCTACAGTAACATGATAATATACAGGAACATGATAATATACAGGAACATGATAATATACAGTAACATGATATATTTATTTATTTATTTATTTACCTTTATTTAACCAGGTAGGCAAGTTGAGAACAAGTTCTCATTTACAATTGCGACCTGGCCAAGATAAAGCAAAGCAGTTCGACAGATAAAACGACACAGAGTTACACATGGAGTAAAAACAAACATACAGTCAATAATGCAGTATAAACAAGTCTATATACAATGTGAGCAAATGAGGTGAGAAGGGAGGTAAAGGCAAAAAAGGCCATGATGGCAAAGTAAATACAATATAGCAAGTAAAATACTGGAATGGTAGTTTTGCAATGGAAGAATGTGCAAAGTAGAAATTAAAAATAATGATATACAGTAACTTGCTAATCTACAGTAACATGATATATACAGTAACATGATAATATACAGTAACATGATAATGATAATATACAGTAACATGATAATATACAGTAACATGATAATATACAGTAACATGATGATCTACAGTAACATGATAATATACAGTAACATGATAATATACAGGAACATGATAATATACAGGAACATGATAATATACAGTAACATGATATATACAGTAACATGATAATATACAGTAACATGATAATATACAGTAACATGATGATCTACAGTAACATGATAATATACAGTAACATGATAATATACAGTAACATGATGATCTACAGTAACATGATAATATACAGGAACATGATAATATACAGTAACATGATAATATACAGTAACATGATGATCTACAGTAACATGATAATATACAGTAACATGATAATATACAGTAACATGATGATCTACAGTAACATGATAATATACAGTAACATGATAATATACAGTAACATGATGATCTACAGTAACATGATAATATACAGTAACATGATAATATACAGGAACATGATAATATACAGGAACATAATAATATACAGTAACATGATAATATACAGTAACATGATAATATACAGTAACATGATAATATACAGTAACATGATGATCTACAGTAACATGATAATATACAGTAACATGATAATATACAGTAACATGATGATCTACAGTAACATGATAATATACAGGAACATGATAATATACAGTAACATGATAATATACAGGAACATGATAATATACAGGAACATAATAATATACAGTAACATGATAATATACAGTAACATGATAATATACAGTAACATGATAATGATAATATACAGTAACATGATATACAGTAACATGATAATATACAGGAACATGATAATATACAGTAACATGATAATATACAGTAACATGATAATATACAGGAACATAATAATATACAGTAACATGATAATATACAGTAACATGATAATGATAATATACAGTAACATGATAATATACAGTAACATTATACAGTAACGTTATGATGTATGGTGTTATGCTCTGGAACTATGAAACAATTAAAGGATTACATTATTTTATCATTAGAGGTTCAACTGAAATGAGACTTTCAGCTTATAACCCGTCTGAAGTGGAGAGGTGCGGGGGCTGCTAACACCCTGGGAGCAATTCACCCCACAGTAACATAACAACACAACACACTGCAATCACTGTACCCCATAGTAACACAACAACACAACACACTGCAGTCACTGGACCCCACAGTAACACAACAACACAACACACTGCAGTCACTGGACCCCACAGTAACATATCAACACACTGCAGTCACTGGACCCCATAGTAACACAACAACACAACACACTGCAGTCACTGGACCCCATAGTAACACAACAACACAACACACTGCAGTCACTGGACCCCACAGTAACATAACAACACACTGCAGTCACTGGACCACACAGTAGCATAACAACACAACTCACTTTAGTCACTGGACCCCACAGTAACATAACAACACACTGCAGTCACTGGACCCCACAGTAACACAACAACACAACACACTGCAGTCACAGGACCCCACAGTAACAAAACAACACACTGCAGTCACTGGACCACACAGTAACATAACAACACAACACACTGCAGTCACTGGACCCCACAGTAACATAACAACACAACACACTGCAGTCACTGGACCCCACAGTAACATAACAACACACTGCAGTCACTGGACCCCACAGTAACATAACAACACAACACACTGCAGTCACTGGACCCCACAGTAACATAACAACACAACACACTGCAGTCACTGGACCCCACAGTAACATAACAACACACTGCAGTCACTGGACCCCATAGTAACACAACAACACACTGCAATCACTGTACCCCACAGTAACATAACAACACACTGCAATCACTGGACCACACAGTAACACAACAACACACTGCAATCACTGGACCCCATAGTAACACAACAACACAACACACTGCAATCACTGTACCCCATAGTAACACAACAACACAACACACTGCAATCACTGTACCCCATAGTAACACAACAACACACTGCAATCACTGTACCCCATAGTAACACAACAACACAACACACTGCAATCACTGTACCCCATAGTAACACAACAACACACTGCAGTCACTGGACCACACAGTAACATATCAACACACTGCAGTCACTGGACCCCATAGTAACACAACAACACAACACACTGCAATCACTGTACCCCATAGTAACACAACAACACAACACACTGCAATCACTGGACCCCATAGTAACACAACACACTGCAGTCACTGGACCCCATAGTAACACAACAACACAACACACTGCAATCACTGTACCCCATAGTAACACAACAACACAACACACTGCAGTCACTGGACCCCACAGTAACATATCAACACACTGCAGTCACTGGACCCCACAGTAACACAACAACACACTGCAGTCCCTGGACCACACAGTAACACAACAACACAACACACTGCAGTCACTGGACCCCATAGTAACACAACAACACACTGCAGTCACTGGACCACACAGTAACACAACAACACACTGCAGTCACTGGACCCCATAGTAACACAACAACACACTGCAGTCACTGGACCCCACAGTAACATAACAACACAACACACTGCAGTCACTGGACCCCACAGTAACATAACAACACACTGCAGTCACTGGACCCCACAGTAACACAACACACTGCAGTCACTGGACCCCACAGTAACATAACAACACACTGCAATCACTGGACCCCACAGTAACATAACAACACAACACACTGCAATCACTGTACCCCATAGTAACACAACAACACAACACACTGCAGTCACTGGACCCCACAGTAACATATCAACACACTGCAGTCACTGGACCACACAGTAACATAACAACACAACACACTGCAGTCACTGGACCCCACAGTAACATAACAACACAACACACTGCAGTCACTGGACCCCACAGTAACACAACAACACAACACACTGCAGTCACTGGACCCCACAGTAACATAACAACACAACACACTGCAATCACTGTACCCCATAGTAACACAACAACACACTGCAGTCACTGGACCCCACAGTAACACAACAACACAACACACTGCAGTCACTGGACCCCACAGTAACAACACAACACACTGCAGTCACTGGACCCCACAGTAACATATCAACACACTGCAGTCACTGGACCCCACAGTAACATAACAACACACTGCAGTCACTGGACCCCACAGTAACACAACAACACAACACACTGCAGTCACTGTACCCCACAGTAGCATAACAACACACTGCAGTCACTGGACCCCACAGTAACATATCAACACACTGCAGTCACTGGACCCCACAGTAACATAACAACACAACACACTGCAGTCACTGGACCCCACAGTAACACAACAACACAACACACTGCAGTCACTGTACCCCACAGTAGCATAACAACACACTGCAGTCACTGGACCCCACAGTAACATATCAACACACTGCAGTCACTGGACCACACAGTAACATAACAACACAACTCACTTTAGTCACTGGACCCCACAGTAACATAACAACACAACACACTGCAGTCACTGGACCACACAGTAACATATCAACACACTGCAGTCACTGGACCCCACAGTAACATAACAACACAACACACTGCAATCACTGGACCCCACAGTAACACAACAACACAACACACTGCAGTCACTGGACCCCACAGTAACAACACAACACACTGCAGTCACTGGACCCCACAGTAACATATCAACACACTGCAGTCACTGGACCCCACAGTAACATAACAACACAACACACTGCAGTCACTGGACCCCACAGTAACACAACAAAACAAACACACTGCAGTCACTGTACCCCACAGTAGCATAACAACACACTGCAGTCACTGGACCCCACAGTAACATATCAACACACTGCAGTCACTGGACCCCACAGTAACATAACAACACAACACACTGCAGTCACTGGACCCCACAGTAACACAACAACACAACACACTGCAGTCACTGTACCCCACAGTAGCATAACAACACACTGCAGTCACTGGACCCCACAGTAACATATCAACACACTGCAGTCACTGGACCACACAGTAACATAACAACACAACTCACTTTAGTCACTGGACCCCACAGTAACATAACAACACAACACACTGCAGTCACTGGACCACACAGTAACATATCAACACACTGCAGTCACTGGACCCCACAGTAACATATCAACACACTGCAGTCACTGGACCACACAGTAGCATAACAACACAACTCACTTTAGTCACTGGACCCCACAGTAACACAACAACACAACACACTGCAGTCACTGTACCCCACAGTAGCATAACAACACAACACACTGCAGTCACTGTACCCCACAGTAGCATAACAACACACTGCAGTCACTGGACCCCACAGTAACATATCAACACACTGCAGTCACTGGACCCCACAGTAACATAACAACACAACTCACTTTAGTCACTGGACCCCACAGTAACATAACAACACAACACACTGCAGTCACTGGACCACACAGTAACATATCAACACACTGCAGTCACTGGACCCCACAGTAACATATCAACACACTGCAGTCACTGGACCACACAGTAGCATAACAACACAACTCACTTTAGTCACTGGACCCCACAGTAACATAACAACACACTGCAGTCACTGGACCCCACAGTAACATAACAACACAACACACTGCAGTCACTGGACCCCACAGTAACATAACAACACACTGTGTGGTCCACTGCAGTCACTGGACCCCACAGTAACACAACAACACAACACACTGCAGTCACTGGACCCCACAGTAACATAACAACACACTGTGTGGTCCACTGCAGTCACTGGACCCCACAGTAACACAACACACTGCAGTCACTGGACCCCACAGTAACACAACAACACAACACACTGCAGTCACTGGACCCCACAGTAACATAACAACACACTGTGTGGTCCACTGCAGTCACTGGACCCCACAGTAACACAACACACTGCAGTCACTGGACCCCACAGTAACATATCAACACACTGCAGTCACTGGACCCCACAGTAACATAACAACACACTGCAGTCACTGGACCACACAGTAGCATAACAACACACTGCAGTCACTGGACCCCACAGTAACATAACAACACACTGCAGTCACTGGACCCCACAGTAACACAACAACACAACACACTGCAGTCACTGGACCCCACAGTAACATATCAACACACTGCAGTCACTGGACCACACAGTAGCATAACAACACAACTCACTTTAGTCACTGGACCCCACAGTAACATAACAACACACTGCAGTCACTGGACCCCACAGTAACACAACAACACAACACACTGCAGTCACTGGACCCCACAGTAACATAACAACACACTGCAGTCACTGGACCCCACAGTAACATAACAACACAACACACTGCAGTCACAGGACCTCACAGTAACAAAACAACACACTGCAGTCACTGGACCACACAGTAACATAACAACACAACACACTGCAGTCACTGGACCCCACAGTAACATAACAACACAACACACTGCAGTCACTGGACCCCACAGTAACATAACAACACACTGCAGTCACTGGACCCCACAGTAACATAACAACACAACACACTGCAGTCACTGGACCCCACAGTAACATAACAACACACTGCAGTCACTGGACCCCACAGTAACACAACACACTGCAGTCACTGGACCACACAGTAACATAACAACACACTGCAGTCCCTGGACCACACAGTAACATAACAACACACTGCAGTCACTGGACCCCACGGTAACACAACACACTGCAGTCACTGGACCCCACAGTAACATAACAACACACTGCAGTCACTGGACCCCACAGTAACATAACAACACACTGCAGTCACTGGACCCCACAGTAACATAACAACACACTGCAGTCACTGGACCCCACAGTAACACAACACACTGCAGTCACTGGACCCCACAGTAACATAACAACACACTGCAGTCACTGGACCCCACAGTAACATAACAACACAACACACTGCAGTCACTGGACCCCACAGTAACATAACAACACACTGCAGTCACTGGACCCCACAGTAACATAACAACACACTGCAGTCACTGGACCCCACAGTAACACAACAACACAACACACTGCAGTCACTGGACCCCACAGTAACATAACAACACACTGCAGTCACTGGACCCCACAGTAACACAACACACTGCAGTCACTGGACCCCACAGTAACATAACAACACACTGCAGTCACTGGACCCCACAGTAACATAACAACACAACACACTGCAGTCACTGGACCCCACAGTAACATAACAACACACTGCAGTCACTGGACCCCACAGTAACATAACAACACACTGCAGTCACAGGACCCCACAGTAACATAACAACACAACACACTGCAGTCACTGGACCCCACAGTAACATAACAACACAACACACTGTAGTCACTGGACCCCACAGTAACATAACAACACACTGCAGTCACTGGACCCCACAGTAACATAACAACACACTGCAGTCACTGGACCCCACAGTAACATAACAACACACTGCAGTCACAGGACCCCACAGTAACATAACAACACAACACACTGCAGTCACTGGACCCCACAGTAACATAACAACACAACACACTGCAGTCACTGGACCCCACAGTAACATAACAACACAACACACTGCAGTCACTGGACCCCACAGTAACATAACAACACAACACACTGCAGTCACTGGACCCCACAGTAACATAACAACACAACACACTGCAGTCACTGGACCCCACAGTAACATAACAACACAACACACTGCAGTCACTGGACCCCACAGTAACATAACAACACACTGCAGTCACTGGACCCCACAGTAACACAACACACTGCAGTCACTGGACCCCACAGTAACATAACAACACACTGCAGTCACTGGACCCCACAGTAACATAACAACACAACACACTGCAGTCACAGGACCCCACAGTAACAAAACAACACACTGCAGTCACTGGACCACACAGTAACATAACAACACAACACACTGCAGTCACTGGACCCCACAGTAACATAACAACACAACACACTGCAGTCACTGGACCCCACAGTAACATAACAACACACTGCAGTCACTGGACCCCACAGTAACATAACAACACAACACACTGCAGTCACTGGACCCCACAGTAACATAACAACACACTGCAGTCACTGGACCCCACAGTAACACAACACACTGCAGTCACTGGACCACACAGTAACATAACAACACACTGCAGTCCCTGGACCACACAGTAACATAACAACACACTGCAGTCACTGGACCCCACGGTAACACAACACACTGCAGTCACTGGACCCCACAGTAACATAACAACACACTGCAGTCACTGGACCCCACAGTAACATAACAACACACTGCAGTCACTGGACCCCACAGTAACATAACAACACACTGCAGTCACTGGACCCCACAGTAACACAACACACTGCAGTCACTGGACCCCACAGTAACATAACAACACACTGCAGTCACTGGACCCCACAGTAACATAACAACACAACACACTGCAGTCACTGGACCCCACAGTAACATAACAACACACTGCAGTCACTGGACCCCACAGTAACATAACAACACACTGCAGTCACTGGACCCCACAGTAACACAACAACACAACACACTGCAGTCACTGGACCCCACAGTAACATAACAACACACTGCAGTCACTGGACCCCACAGTAACACAACACACTGCAGTCACTGGACCCCCACAGTAACATAACAACACACTGCAGTCACTGGACCCCACAGTAACATAACAACACAACACACTGCAGTCACTGGACCCCACAGTAACATAACAACACACTGCAGTCACTGGACCCCACAGTAAACATAACAACACACTGCAGTCACAGGACCCCACAGTAACATAACAACACAACACACTGCAGTCACTGGACCCCACAGTAACATAACAACACAACACACTGTAGTCACTGGACCCCACAGTAACATAACAACACACTGCAGTCACTGGACCCCACAGTAACATAACAACACAACACACTGCAGTCACTGGACCCCACAGTAACATAACAACACACTGCAGTCACTGGACCCCACAGTAACATAACAACACAACACACTGCAGTCCACTGGACCCCACAGTAACATAACAACACAACACACTGCAGTCACTGGACCCCACAGTAACATAACAACACAACACACTGCAGTCACTGGACCCCACAGTAACATAACAACACAACACACTGCAGTCACTGGACCCCACAGTAACATAACAACACAACACACTGCAGTCACTGGACCCCACAGTAACATAACAACACAACACACTGCAGTCACTGGACCCCACAGTAACATAACAACACACTGCAGTCACTGGACCCCACAGTAACACAACACACTGCAGTCACTGGACCCCACAGTAACATAACAACACACTGCAGTCACTGGACCCCACAGTAACATAACAACACATATCACATGAATATCTGGAATTTCCATGAGTAACTTTAGTTTTTTCTCTGTGTATAAAGACCAACGCAGTAATCAAACCCACAGCTCTGTGAGTGTAGTTGAGGTTTGTTGGGTGAATTATATTCTCCTATAGAGTTACCTTGTCTGAAACCTGAAAACATTAGCTCCCAGAGATGATGCCTTAGGCGGGCTAACACAGTCTAGTAGCATGCAAACCATCCAGCATGAGGCACACTCACAAAAGCCCCATTTTTAGAACCACATACCTCCTCCCTCTGTTTCTCCCTCTCTCGCTCCCTCTCCTGCTCCTCCCTCTCTCTCTCCTTCAACTGCGCCTCCTCTTTCTCCCTCTGCAGGTTCTCCTGCTGTTCCTGCTTTGGCCTGAAGGGGGAACGCGCCGAGGGGAGCAGGGGGGAACTGACCCTCTGGCGGCTGCTGCTGGACGCTGCCTGGGGAGGACTGGAGAGAGAGAGAGAGGTGGGGGAGATAGAGAGGGATATATGCGGGGCACAGAGAGAGAAGATAGAGAAAGGGGAGAGAGGGAGAGAGAGAGAGGGGAGGTGAGAAAGACAGAAGTAGAGAGAGAGAGAGGAGGAGGAGAGAAAGATAGAGACAGAGAGACACAGAAAGAGAGAGAGAGAGGGGGGTTAAATGGGGTTAAATTAACAGCATGAAAAACACATCCTTGCGGTTTGCCCCACACGCAGCAGACAGACTGAGCCTGCCACCACTGATTTACACAGATCACTGCTACTGCCTGGCATCCCTGCTACTGCCTGGCATCCCTGCTACTAACTGGCATCACTGCTACTGCCCAGCATCACTGCTACTGCCCGGCATCACTGCTACTGCCCGGCATCACTGCTACTGCCTGGCATCACTGCTACTGCCTGGCATCACTGCTACTGCCCCGGCATCACTGCTACTTCCCCGGCATCACTGCTACTGCCCAGCATCACTGCTACTGCCCGGCATCCCTGCTACTGCCTGGCATCACTGCTACTGCCTGGCATCACTGCTACTGCCCGGCATCACTGCTACTGCCCGGCATCACTGCTACTGCCCGGCATCACTGCTACTGCCTGGCATCACATCACTGCTACTGCCTGGCATCACTGCTACTGCCCAGCATCACTGCTACTGCCCGGCATCACTGCTACTGCCTGGCATCACTGCTACTGCCTGGCATCACTGCTACTGCCTGGCATCACTGCTACTGCCTGGCATCACATCACTGCTACTAACTGGCATCACTGCTACTGCCTGGCATCACTGCTACTGCCCAGCATCACTGCTACTGCCTGGCATCCCTGCTACTAACTGGCATCACTGCTACTGCCTGGCATCACTGCTACTGCCCAGCATCACTGCTACTGCCCAGCATCACTGCTACTGCCTGGCATCACTGCTACTGCCTGGCATCACTGCTACTGCCGGCATCACTGCTACTGCCTGGCATCACTGCTACTGCCTGGCATCACTGCTACTGCCTGGCATCACTGCTACTGCCCAGCATCACTGCTACTGCCCGGCATCACTGCTACTGCCTGGCATCACTGCTACTGCCTGGCATCACTGCTACTGCCCGGCATCACTGCTACTGCCCGGCATCACTACTACTGCCCGGCATCACTGCTACTGCCCGGCATCACTGCTACTGCCTGGCATCACATCACTGCTACTGCCCGGCATCACTGCTACTGCCCGGCATCACTGCTACTGCCTGGCATCACTGCTACTGCCTGGCATCACATCACTGCTACTGCCTGGCATCACATCACTGCTACTAACTGGCATCACTGCTACTGCCTGGCATCACTGCTACTGCCTGGCATCACTGCTACTGCCCAGCATCACTGCTACTGCCCGGCATCACTGCTACTGCCCGACATCACTGCTACTGCCTGGCATCACTGCTACTAACTGGCATCACTGCTACTGCCTGGCATCACTGCTACTGCCCGGCATCACTGCTACTGCCCGGCATCACTGCTACTGCCCGGCATCACTGCTACTGCCTGGCATCACTGCTACTGCCTGGAATCACTGCTACTGCCTGGTATCATATCACTGCTACTGCCTGGCATCACTGCTACTGCCTGGCATCACTGCTACTGCCTGGCATCACTGCTACTGCCCGACATCACTGCTACTGCCTGGCATCACTGCTACTGCCTGGCATCACTGCTACTGCCCGGCATCACTGCTACTGCCCGGCATCACTGCTACTGCCTGGCATCACTGCTACTAACTGGCATCACTGCTACTGCCCGGCATCACTGCTACTGCCTGGCATCACTGCTACTGCCTGGCATCACTGCTACTGCCTGGTATCACTGCTACTGCCTGGCATCACTGCTACTGCCTGGCATCACTGCTACTGCCTGGCATCACTGCTACTGCCTGGCATCACTGCTACTGCCTGGCATCACTGCTACTGCCTGGTATCGCTGCTACTGCATGGCATCGCTGCTACTGCATGGCATCGCTGCTACTGCCCGGCATCACTGCTACTGCCTGGCATCCCTGCTACTAACTGGCATCACTGCTACTGCCTGGCATCACTGCTACTGCCCAGCATCACTGCTACTGCCCGGCATCACTGCTACTGCCTGGCATCACTGCTACTGGCCTGGCATCACTGCTACTGCCTGGCATCACTGCTACTGCCCGGCATCACTGCTACTGCCCGGCATCACTGCTACTGCCTGGCATCACTGCTACTGCCCAGCATCACTGCTACTGCCCGGCATCACTGCTACTGCCTGGCATCACTGCTACTGCCTGGCATCACTGCTACTGCCCGGCATCACTGCTACTGCCCGGCATCACTACTACTGCCCGGCATCACTGCTACTGCCCGGCATCACTGCTACTGCCTGGCATCACATCACTGCTACTGCCCGGCATCACTGCTACTGCCCGGCATCACTGCTACTGCCTGGCATCACATCACTGCTACTGCCTGGCATCACATCACTGCTACTAACTGGCATCACTGCTACTGCCTGGCATCACTGCTACTGCCTGGCATCACTGCTACTGCCCAGCATCACTGATACTGCCCGGCATCACTGCTACTGCCCGACATCACTGCTACTGCCTGGCATCACTGCTACTAACTGGCATCACTGCTACTGCCTGGCATCACTGCTACTGCCCGGCATCCCTGCTACTGCCCGGCATCACTGCTACTGCCCGGCATCACTGCTACTGCCTGGCATCACTGCTACTGCCTGGAATCACTGCTACTGCCTGGTATCATATCACTGCTACTGCCTGGCATCACTGCTACTGCCTGGCATCACTGCTACTGCCTGGCATCACTGCTACTGCCCGGCATCACTGCTACTGCCCGACATCACTGCTACTGCCTGGCATCACTGCTACTGCCTGGCATCACTGCTACTGCCCGGCATCACTGCTACTGCCCGGCATCACTGCTACTAACTGGCATCACTGCTACTGCCCGGCATCACTGCTACTGCCTGGCATCACTGCTACTGCCTGGCATCACTGCTACTGTCTGGCATCACTGCTACTGCCTGGCATCACTGCTACTGCCTGGTATCACTGCTACTGCCTGGCATCACTGCTACTGCCTGGCATCACTGCTACTGCCTGGCATCACTGCTACTGCCTGGTATCACTGCTACTGCCTGGCATCGCTGCTACTGCATGGCATCGCTGCTACTGCATGGCATCGCTGCTACTGTCTGGCATCGCTGCAACCGTCTGGCATCGCTGCTGCTGTCTGGCATTGACTCTTTCAAACTGGATGACACACATAGAAAGGTTGATCTAACCTTGTGTTTGTCAACTACACATTACTGGTCTGACACACACACACACACACACACACACACACACACACACACACACACACACACACACACACACCTACAGACACACACACACACACACACACACACACACACACACACACACACACACACACACACACACACACACACACACACAGACACACCGTAGACACAGGGGTTTCCTCCTCTAATGACATCAATGGATCATTCTGTCGTCTCCATTAGTTCAATTAAAACGATTATCAGAAACGGATAAAATATGTACTGTATGTGTGTGTGTGTGTGTGTGTGTGTGTGTATGAGTGTGTAGGTGTGTGTTTGTGTGTAGGTGTGTGTTTGTGTGTGTATGTTTGTTTGTTTGTGTAGACGTGTGTGTGTGTTTGTGTAGATGTGTGTGTGTGTCTGTAGGTGTGTGTGTGTATGTGTAGCTGTGTGTGTGTGTTTGTGTAGATGTGTGTGTGTGTCTGTAGGTGTGTGTGTGTATATGTAGCTGTGTGTGTGTGTTTGTGTAGATGTGTGTGTGTGTTTGTGTAGACGTGTGTGTGTGTCTGTAGGTGTGTGTGTGTGTGTGTGTAAGTGTAGCTGTGTGTGTGTGTGTTTGTGTAGCTGTGTGTGTGTGTTTGTGTAGATGTGTGTGTGTGTGTGTAGATGTGTGTAGGTGTGTGTGTGTGTTATCACAGGCTGAGTCGTTACAACAGTCAGTACTACAACTAAACATCATCAATATTAGTGGAAACAAACATTTGTCTAAAGGATGTGCCAGAATTTATATATATTTTATTTATTTAGACCTTTATTTAACGAGGCAAGTCAGTTAAGAACAAATTCTTATTTACGATGGACGGCCTACCCCCGGCCAAACACGGACGACGCTGGGCCAATTGTGTGCCGCCCTATGGGACTCCCAATCACGGCCGGATGTGATTCAGTCTGGATTTGAACCAGGACTGTAGTGACGCCTCTTGCACTGAGATGCAGTGTCTCCCATTTGCTGGGCAGTTACATATATGAATATTAGTTTATACGTTATTATATCGCTTCTTTCCAAGTATTGTTGTAAACAAATATATATATAGTAATTACATTTTACACTATGAAGTCCCACAGGAGCATTGTGGGCTTCATATCTTTCACCCACAGCCCATAATACTGTCTAGTCGTCTTCTCTAGTAGTCAATCAAATATAACAACTAATGTACTATTTAGCAGACATTTTTATCCAAAGAGACTTACAGTCACTCACTCATTATTGTTTTACATTTAGGGAATTGGGAATTGAATTGAACCCACTATCCTGGTGTCGTAAGGAACGTGTCTTTCCCAACCCGAGCAAGGTGCATACATTCAGCTGGACAACTGACTAGGTACCCCCCCCCCCCCCCTCCCTTTTCCCCAACACCATCATCCACCATCTATTCAGCTCTAAAAAACATCTGTTACCCCTGAAGGACTGGTCTCCATGACAACAGGGGGCATCATCTGTCTGTGGTAATGAGCTGGGGGGGGGGGGGGGGGGGGGGTGGAGACACTTGGCTTTGACAGTGAATGAAAGGGAGCATTTACAGGACACCCCTCCCCCTGTTCCAGCCCCTCCCCCAGCCCCTCCCCCAGCCCCTCTCCCTGTTCCAGCCCCTCTCCCTGTTCCAGCCCCTCCCCCAGCCCCTCCTCCTGGCACTCCTCCCCCTGTTCCAGCCCCTCCCCCAGCCCCTGTCCCTGTCCCTGTCCCTGCCCCTCCCCCAGCCCCTCCTCCTGGCCCTCCTCCCCCTGTTCCTGCCCCTCTCCCTGGCCCTCCTCCCCCATCATGTTGTCTCATGTTGTCATTATGTTTTCACTGGCGGTTCTCGGGGGGTGGCCAGTGCCCCGGTGACAACAATTTTGCACACCCTTTTGGCCCCCCTAAATGTGGAGTATGAAATTTTTAAAACGATATGACAACAATAACATCTAATGTAACTGGCCCCTCTAACAGTACAACTGGCCCCTCTAACAGTACAACTGGCCCCTCTAACAATACAACTGGCCCTTCTAACAGTACAACTGGCCCCTTCTAACAGTACAACTGGCCCTTCTAACAGTACAACTGGCCCCTCTAACAGTACAACTGGCCCTTCTAACAGTACAACTGGCCCTTCTAACAGTACAACTGGCCCCTCTAACAGTACAACTGGCCCTTCTAACAGTACAACTGGCCCTTCTAACAGTACAACTGGCCCTTCTAACAGTACAACTGGCCCTTCTAACAGTACAACTGGCCCTTCTAACAGTACAACTGGCCCCTCTAACAGTACAACTGGCCCTTCTAACAGTACAACTGGCCCTTCTAACAGTACAACTGGCCCTTCTAACAGTACAACTGGCCCTTCTAACAGTACAACTGGCCCTTCTAACAGTACAACTGGCCCTTCTAACATCACAACTGGCCCCTCTAACAGTACAACTGGCCCCTCTAACAGTACAACTGGCCCCTCTAACAGTACAACTGGCCCTTCTAACAGTACAACTGGCCCCTCTAAACAGTACAACTGGCCCTTCTAACAGTACAACTGGCCCCTCTAACAGTACAACTGGCCCTTCTAACAGTACAACTGGCCCTTCTAACAGTACAACTGGCCCCTCTAACAGTACAACTGGCCCTTCTAACAGTACAACTGGCCCCTCTAACAGTACAACTGGCCCTTCTAACAGTACAACTGGCCCTTCTAACAGTACAACTGGCCCTTCTAACAGTACAACTGACCCCTCTAACAGTACAACTGGCCCTTCTAACAGTACAACTGGCCCTTCTAACAGTACAACTGGCCCTTCTAAACAGTACAACTGGCCCTTCTAACAGTACAACTGGCCCTTCTAACAGTACAACTGGCCCCTCTAACAGTACAACTGGCCCTTCTAACAGTACAACTGGCCCCTCTAACAGTACAACTGGCCCCTCTAACAGTACAACTGGCCCCTCTAACAGTACAACTGGCCCTTCTAACAGTACAACTGGCCCCTCTAACAGTACAACTGGCCCTTCTAACAGTACAACTGGCCTTCTACAGTACAACTGGCCCCTCTAACAGTACAACTGGCCCTTCTAACAGTACAACTGGCCCCTCTAACAGTACAACTGGCCCTTCTAACAGTACAACTGGCCCTTCTAACAGTACAACTGGCCCCTCTAACAGTACAACTGGCCCTTCTAACAGTACAACTGGCCCCTCTAACAGTACAACTGGCCCTTCTAACAGTACAACTGGCCCTTCTAACAGTACAACTGGCCCCTCTAACAGTACAACTGGCCCTTCTAACAGTACAACTGGCCTTTCTAACAGTACAACTGGCCCTTTCTAACAGTACAACTGGCCCTTCTAACATCACAACTGGCCCCTCTAACAGTACAACTGGCCCCTCTAACAGCACAACTGGCCCCTCTAACAGTACAACTGGCCCTTCTAACAGTACACCTGGCCCTTCTAACAGTACAACTGGCCCCTCTAACAGTACAACTGGCCCTTCTAACAGTACAACTGGCCCTTCTAACAGTACAACTGGCCCTTCTAACAGTACAACTGGCCCCTCTAACAGTACAACTGGCCCTTCTAACAGTACACCTGGCCCTTCTAACAGTACAACTGGCCCCTCTAACAGTACAACTGGCCCTTCTAACAGTACAACTGGCCCTTCTAACAGTACAACTGGCCCTTCTAACAGTACAACTGGCCCTTCTAACAGTACAACTGGCCCCTCTAACAGTACAACTGGCCCTTCTAACAGTACAACTGGCCCTTCTAACAGTACAACTGGCCCCTCTAACAGTACAACTGGCCCCTCTAACAGTACAACTGGCCCTTCTAACAGTACAACTGCCCCTCTAACAGTACAACTGGCCCCTCTAACAGTACAACTGGCCCCTCTAACAGTACAACTGGCCCTTCTAACAGTACAACTGGCCCTTCTAACAGTACAACTGGCCCTTCTAACAGTACAACTGGCCCTTCTAACAGTACAACTGGCCCTTCTAACAGTACAACTGGCCCCTTCTAACAGTACAACTGGCCCTTCTAACAGTACAACTGGCCCTTCTAACAGTACAACTGGCCCCTCTAACAGTACAACTGGCCCTTCTAACAGTACAACTGGCCCTTCTAACAGTACAACTGGCCCTTCTAACAGTACAACTGGCCCCTCTAGCAGTACAACTGGCCCCTCTAACAGTACAACTGGCCCTTCTAACAGTACAACTGCCCCTCTAACAGTACAACTGGCCCCTCTAACAGTACAACTGGTCCCTTCTAACAGTACAACTGGCCCCTCTAACAGTACAACTGGCCCCTCTAATAGTACAACTGGCCCCTCTAATAGTACAACTGGCCCCTCTAACAGTACAACTGGCCCCAGCTTGCCCCCCCCCCAGTTGGTCTAAAACTGCCACTCCATGTTTTCTCCACGTAATATTCTCACTTCTCTCCCCACGCTATCTGGCGTGTGTGTACCTATGTCTCACCTGGTGACTGGGGTTTAGGAGGCACCACAGCCAGCCTCTTAGGAGAGGAAGGAAGGGACCTTGTGATCTCAGAACTCCTCGGGAACTCCTTCCTCACACCTGTCATCAAACACAGCAACAAATCACAAACATTGAATTAAGCAATCAACCAATCAGAGACAATCAAAAACACATCAATTAAGCAATTATAACATTTAATTAGGCAATAAACCAATTATGTTGGGACAGGGACAGGGACAGGGGGAGGGGCAGGGACAGAGGCAGGGACAGGGGGAGGGGCAGGGACAGGGGGAGGAGGAGGGACAGGGACAGGGGCAGGAACAGGGGGAGGTGGGACAGGGACAGGGGGAGGGGCAGGGACAGGGGGAGGGGCAGGGACAGGAGGAGGAGGGACAGGGACAGGGGCAGGAACAGGGGGAGGGGCAGGGACAGGGGGAGGAGGGACAGGGGGAGGAGGGCCAGGGGCGGGGCAGGAACAGGTGGAGGGGGGCCATGTGGAGGGTCAGGAACAGGGGGAGGAGGGCCAGGGGGAGGGGCAGGAACAGGGGGAGGAGGGCCAGGGGGAGGGGCAGGAACAGGGGGAGGAGGGCCAGGGGGAGGGGCCGGAACAGGGGGAAGGGCTGGGGGAGGGACAGGGGGAGGGGCTGGGGTGTCCATGTGCCATGGAATCGGTACATCAGAAATATCTTCCCAACTATTTTGTCATCTATATGGCACAGGTCCTTAATGTGTACTATGTGTGGTTAATATGCACTATGTGTAGTTAATGTGTACTGTGTGTAGTTAATGTGTACTGTGTAGTTAATGTGTACTGTGTAGTTAATATGTACTGTGTAGTTAATGTGTACTGTGTGTAGTTAATGTGTACTGTGTGTAGTTAATGTGTACTGTGTGGTTAATGTGTACTGTGTAGTTAATGTGTACTGTGTGTAGTTAATGTGTACTGTGTGTAGTTAATGTGTACTGTGTGGTTAATGTGTACTGTGTGGTTAATGTGTACTGTGTAGTTAATGTGTACTGTGTAGTTAATGTGTACTATGTAGTTAATGTGTACTGTGTAGTTAATGTGTACTGTGTGTAGTTAATGTGTACTGTGAGTGGTTTATGTGTACTGTGTGTAGTTAATGTGTACTGTGTGGTTAATGTGTACTGTGTAGTTAATGTGTACTGTGTAGTTAATGTGTACTGTGTAGTTAATGTGTACTGTGTGTAGTTAATGTGTACTGTGTGTAGTTAATGTGTACTGTGTGGTTAATGTGTACTGTGTGGTTAATGTGTACTGTGTAGTTAATGTGTACTGTGTAGTTAATGTGTACTATGTGTAGTTAATATGTACTGTGTGTGGTTAATGTGTACTGTTTGTAGTTCATGTGTACTGTGTAGTTAATGTGTACTGTGTGGTTAATGTGTACTGTGTGTAGTTAATGTGTACTGTGTAGTTAATGTGTACTATGTGTAGTTAATGTGTACTGTTTGTAGTTAATGTGTACTGTGTAGTTAATGTGTACTGTGTGGTTAATGTGTACCGTGTAGTTAATGTGTACTGTGTGGTTAATGTGTACCGTGTAGTTAATGTGTACTGTGAGTGGTTAATGTGTACTGTGTGTGGTTAATGTGTACTGTGTGGTTAATGTGTACTTTGTGGTTAATGTGTACTGTGTGGTTAATGTGTACTGTGTAGTTAATGTGTACTGTGTAGTTAATGTGTACTATGTGTAGTTAATGTGTACTGTGTGGTTAATGTGTACTGTGTGTGGTTAATATGTACTATGTGTGGTTAATGTCTACTGTGAGTGGTTAATGTGTACTGTGAGTGGTTAATGTGTACTGTGTGTAGTTAATGTGTACTGTGTGGTTAATGTGTACTGTGTGGTTAATGTGTACTGTGTAGTTAATGTGTACTGTGTAGTTCATGTGTACTGTGTAGTTCATGTGTACTGTGTGTAGTTAATGTGTACTGTGTAGTTAATGTGTACTGTGTAGTTAATGTGTACTGTGTAGTTCATGTGTACTGTGTGTGGTTAATATGTACTGTGAGTGGTTAATGTGTACTGTGAGTGGTTAATGTGTACTGTGTAGTTAATGTGTACTGTGTGGTTAATGTGTACTGTGTAGGTAATGTGTACTATGTGTAGTTAATGTGTACTGTGAAGTTAATGTGTACTGTGTAGTTAATGTGTACTGTGTAGTTAATGTGTACTGTGTGGGTAATGTGTACTGTTTGTAGTTAATGTGTGCTGTGTGTAGTTAATGTGTACTGTGTGGAGTTAATGTGTGCTGTGTGTAGTTAATGTGTACTGTATAGTTAATGTGTACTGTGTAGTTAATGTGTACTGTGTAGTTAATGTGTACTGTGTAGTTCATGTGTACTGTGTAGTTCATGTGTACTGTGTGTAGTTAATGTGTACTGTGTAGTTAATGTGTACTGTGTAGTTAATGTGTACTGTGTAGTTCATGTGTACTGTGTGTGGTTAATATGTACTGTGAGTGGTTAATGTGTACTGTGAGTGGTTAATGTGTACTGTGTAGTTAATGTGTACTGTGTGGTTAATGTGTACTGTGTAGGTAATGTGTACTATGTGTAGTTAATGTGTACTGTGAAGTTAATGTGTACTGTGTAGTTAATGTGTACTGTGTAGTTAATGTGTACTGTGTGGGTAATGTGTACTGTTTGTAGTTAATGTGTGCTGTGTGTAGTTAATGTGTACTGTGTGGAGTTAATGTGTGCTGTGTGTAGTTAATGTGTACTGTATAGTTAATGTGTACTGTATAGTTAATGTGTACTGTGTAGTTCATGTGTACTGTGTAGTTCATGTGTACTCTGTGTGTAGTTCATGTGTACTGTTTGGTTAATGTGTACTGTGTGTAGTTAATGTGTACTGTATAGTTAATGTGTACTGTGTAGTTAATGTGTACTGTGTAGTTCATGTGTACTGTGTAGTTCATGTGTACTCTGTGTGTAGTTCATGTGTACTGTGTGTAGTTCATGTGTGCTGTATGTGCATATGAGCCTGTGCATGCCTCACCAACAGGTGACCCTCTGGGCTGAGCAGGCAGGTATCTTCGAGGCAGAGCTGGGGTAGATGGGGGCTGTAGATTACGGGTGGCATAGTTTGGGGGTCCCCCTCCTCTCTGGGGGTCTGTACAGGGTGGGTTGGTCACTCTGTAGAGGGGAGGGTCCACACACACACTGGGCCCTGGGGAAAACAGAGGACACATTTACACAGTTTATCAGAGTAAAGGGGAGACAAAGACAGAGACAGTTTATCAGAGTTAAGGGGAGACAGACAGTTTAACAGAGTTAAGGGGCGACAGAGACAGTTTAACAGAGTTAAGGGGAGACAGAGACAGTTTAACAGAGTTAAGGGGCGACAGAGACAGTTTAACAGAGTTAAGGGGAGACAGAGACAGTTTAACATAGTTAAGGGGAGACAGACTGAGACAGTTTAACATAGTTAAGGGGAGACAGACTGAGACAGTTTAACATAGTTAAGGGGAGACAGAGACAGAGACAGTTTAACATAGTTAAGGGGAGACAGAGACAGTTAAACAGAGTTAAGGGAAGACAGAGACAGAGACAGTTTAACAGGGTTAAGGGGAGACAGAGACAGAGACAGTTTAACATAGTTAAGGGAAGACAGAGACAGTTAAACAGAGTTAAGGGAAGACAGAGACAGTTTAACAGAGTAAAGGGGAGACAGAGACAGAGACAGTTTAACAGGGTTAAGGGGAGACAGAGACAGTTTAACATAGTTAAGGGGAGACAGAGACAGTTAAACAGAGTTAAGGGAAGACAGAGACAGAGACAGTTAAACAGAGTAAAGGGGAGACAGAGACAGAGACAGTTTAACAGAGTTAAGGGGAGACAGAGACAGAGACAGTTTAACAGGGTTAAGGGGAAACAGAGACAGAGACAGTTTAACAGGGTTAAGGGGAGACAGAGACAGAGACAGTTTAACAGGGTTAAGGGGAGACAGACACAGTTTAACAGAGTTAAGGGGAGACAGACACAGTTTAACAGAGTTAAGGGGAGACAGACACAGTTTAACAGAGTTAAGGGGAGACAGACACAGAGACAGTTGAACAGAGTTAAGGGGAGACAGAGACAGTTTAACAGGGTTAAGGGGAGACAGAGACAGGGACATTTTAACAGAGTTAAGGGGAGACAGACACAGAGACAGTTTAACAGAGTTAAGGGGAGAGAGAGACAGTTTAACAGAGTTAAGGGGAGACAGAGACAGTTTAACAGAGTTAAGGGGAGACAGAGACAGTTTAACAGAGTTAAGGGGAGACAGACACAGAGACAGTTTAACAGAGTTAAGGGGCGACAGAGACAGTCTAACAGAGTTAAGGGGAGACAGAGACAGTTTAACAGGGTTAAGGGGAGACAGAGACTGAGACAGTTTAACAGAGTTAAGGGGAGACAGAGACAGTCTAACAGAGTTAAGGGGAGACAGAGACAGTTTAACAGGGTTAAGGGGAGACAGAGACAGAGATAGTCTAACAGGGTTAATGGGAGAGAGAGACAGTTTAACAGAGTTAAGGGGAGACAGAGACAGTTTAACAGAGTTAAGGGGAGAGAGAGACAGAGACAGTCTAACAGAGTTAAGGGTAGACAGAGACAGAGACAGTTTAACAGGGTTAAGGGGAGACAGAGACAGAGACAGTCTAACAGAGTTAAGGGGAGACAGAGACAGTTTAACAGAGTTAAGGGGAGAGAGAGACAGAGACAGTTTAACAGAGTTAAGGGGAGACATAGACAGAGACAGTTTAACAGAGTTAAGGGGAGACAGAGACAGTTTAACAGAGTTAAGGGGAGACAGAGACTGTTTAACAGAGTAAAGGGGAGACAGAGACAGAGACAGTTTAACAGAGTTAAGGGGAGACATAGACAGTTTAACAGAGTTAAGGGGAGACAGAGACAGAGACAGTTTAACAGAGTTAAGGGGAGACAGAGACAGAGACAGTTTAACAGGGTTAAGGGGAGACAGAGACAGTTTAACAGGGTTAAGGGGAGACAGAGACAGACACAGTTTAACAGAGTTAAGGGGAGACAGAGACAGAGACAGTTTAACAGAGTTAAGGGGAGACAGAGACAGAGACAGTTTAACAGAGTTAAGGAGAGACAGAGACAGAGACAGTTTAACAGAGTTAAGGAGAGACAGAGACAGTTTAACAGAGTTAAGGAGAGACAGTCTAACAGAGTTAAGGGGAGACAGAGACAGAGACAGTCTAACAGAGTTAAGGAGAGACAGTCTAACAGAGTTAAGGGGAGACAGAGACAGAGACAGTCTAACAGAGTTAAGGAGAGACAGAGACAGAGACAGTTTAACAGAGTTAAGGGGGGACAGAGACAGAGACAGTTTAACAGAGTTAAGGGGAGACAGAGACAGAGACAGTCTAACAGAGTTAAGGAGAGACAGAGACAGTTTAACAGAGTTAAGGGGAGACAGAGACAGTCTAACATAGTTAAAGAGAGACAGAGACAGTTTAACAGAGTTAAGGGGAGACAGACAGTCTAACAGAGTTAAGGAGAGACAGAGACAGTTTAACAGAGTTAAGGGGAGACAGAGACAGAGACAGTCTAACATAGTTAAGGGGAGACAGAGACAGTTTAGCAGGGTTAAGGGGAGACAGAGACAGAGACAGTTTAACAGGGTTAATGGGAGAGAGAGACAGTTTAGCAGAGTTAAGGGGAGACAGAGACAGAGACAGTCTAACAGGGTTAATGGGAGAGAGAGACAGTCTAACAGAGTTAAGGGGAGACAGAGACAGTCTAACAGGGTTAAGGGAAGACAGAGACAGAGACAGTTTAACAGAGTTAAGGGGAGACAGAGACAGTTTAACAGAGTTAAGGGGAGAGAGAGACAGAGACAGTCTAACAGAGTTAAGGGGAGACAGAGACAGAGACAGTTTAACATAGTTAAGGGGAGAGAGAGACAGAGACAGAGACAGAGACAGTCTAACAGGGTTAAGGGGAGACAGAGACAGAGACATTTTAACAGAGTTAAGGGGAGACAGAGACAGAGACAGTTTAACAGGGTTAAGGGGAGACAGAGACAGACACAGTTTAACGGAGTTAAGGGGAGACAGAGACAGTTTAAAATAGTTAAGGGGAGACAGAGACAGAGACAGTTTAACAGGGTTAAGGGGAGACAGAGACAGACACAGTTTAACAGAGTTAAGGGGAGACAGAGACAGTCTAACAGAGTTAAGGAGAGACAATGACAGAGACAGTCTAACAGAGTTAAGGGGAGACAGAGACAGTTTAACAGAGTTAAGGGGAGACAGAGAAAGTTTAACAGAGTTAAGGGGAGAGAGAGACAGAGACAGTTTAACAGGGTTAAGGGGAGACAGAGACAGTTTAACAGAGTTAAGGGGAGACAGACACAGAGACAGTTGAACAGAGTTAAGGGGAGACAGAGACAGTTTAACAGGGTTAAGGGGAGACAGAGACAGGGACATTTTAACAGAGTTAAGGGGAGACAGACACAGAGACAGTTTAACAGAGTTAAGGGGAGAGAGAGACAGTTTAACAGAGTTAAGGGGAGACAGAGACAGTTTAACAGAGTTAAGGGGAGACAGAGACAGTTTAACAGAGTTAAGGGGAGACAGACACAGAGACAGTTTAACAGAGTTAAGGGGCGACAGAGACAGTCTAACAGAGTTAAGGGGAGACAGAGACAGTCTAACAGGGTTAAGGGGAGACAGAGACTGAGACAGTTTAACAGAGTTAAGGGGAGACAGAGACAGTCTAACAGAGTTAAGGGGAGACAGAGACAGTTTAACAGGGTTAAGGGGAGACAGAGACAGAGATAGTCTAACAGGGTTAATGGGAGAGAGAGACAGTTTAACAGAGTTAAGGGGAGACAGAGACAGTCTAACAGGGTTAAGGGAAGACAGAGACAGAGACATTTTAACAGAGTTAAGGGGAGACAGAGACAGTTTAACAGAGTTAAGGGGAGAGAGAGACAGAGACAGTCTAACAGAGTTAAGGGTAGACAGAGACAGAGACAGTTTAACAGGGTTAAGGGGAGACAGAGACAGACACAGTTTAACAGAGTTAAGGGGAGACAGAGACAGTTTAAAATAGTTAAGGGGAGACAGAGACAGAGACAGTTTAACAGGGTTAAGGGGAGACAGAGACAGACACAGTTTAACAGAGTTAAGGGGAGACAGAGACAGTCTAACAGAGTTAAGGAGAGACAATGACAGAGACAGTCTAACAGAGTTAAGGGGAGACAGAGACAGTTTAACAGAGTTAAGGGGAGACAGAGAAAGTTTAACAGAGTTAAGGGGAGAGAGAGACAGAGACAGTTTAACAGGGTTAAGGGGAGACAGAGACAGTTTAACAGAGTTAAGGGGAGACAGACACAGAGACAGTTGAACAGAGTTAAGGGGAGACAGAGACAGTTTAACAGGGTTAAGGGGAGACAGAGACAGGGACATTTTAACAGAGTTAAGGGGAGACAGACACAGAGACAGTTTAACAGAGTTAAGGGGAGAGAGAGACAGTTTAACAGAGTTAAGGGGAGACAGAGACAGTTTAACAGAGTTAAGGGGAGACAGAGACAGTTTAACAGAGTTAAGGGGAGACAGACACAGAGACAGTTTAACAGAGTTAAGGGGCGACAGAGACAGTCTAACAGAGTTAAGGGGAGACAGAGACAGTCTAACAGGGTTAAGGGGAGACAGAGACTGAGACAGTTTAACAGAGTTAAGGGGAGACAGAGACAGTCTAACAGAGTTAAGGGGAGACAGAGACAGTTTAACAGGGTTAAGGGGAGACAGAGACAGAGATAGTCTAACAGGGTTAATGGGAGAGAGAGACAGTTTAACAGAGTTAAGGGGAGACAGAGACAGTCTAACAGGGTTAAGGGAAGACAGAGACAGAGACATTTTAACAGAGTTAAGGGGAGACAGAGACAGTTTAACAGAGTTAAGGGGAGAGAGAGACAGAGACAGTCTAACAGAGTTAAGGGTAGACAGAGACAGAGACAGTCTAACAGAGTTAAGGGGAGACAGAGACAGTTTAACAGAGTTAAGGGGAGAGAGAGACAGAGACAGTTTAACAGAGTTAAGGGGAGACATAGACAGAGACAGTTTAACAGAGTTAAGGGGAGACAGAGACAGTTTAACAGAGTTAAGGGGAGACAGAGACTGTTTAACAGAGTAAAGGGGAGACAGAGACAGAGACAGTTTAACAGAGTTAAGGGGAGACATAGACAGTTTAACAGAGTAAAGGGGAGACAGAGACAGAGACAGTTTAACAGAGTTAAGGGGAGACAGAGACAGAGACAGTTTAACAGGGTTAAGGGGAGACAGAGACAGTTTAACAGGGTTAAGGGGAGACAGAGACAGACACAGTTTAACAGAGTTAAGGGGAGACAGAGACAGAGACAGTTTAACAGAGTTAAGGGGAGACAGAGACAGAGACAGTCTAACAGAGTTAAGGGGAGACAGAGACAGAGACAGTTTAACAGAGTTAAGGAGAGACAGAGACAGAGACAGTTTAACAGAGTTAAGGAGAGACAGAGACAGTTTAACAGAGTTAAGGAGAGACAGTCTAACAGAGTTAAGGGGAGACAGAGACAGAGACAGTCTAACAGAGTTAAGGAGAGACAGTCTAACAGAGTTAAGGGGAGACAGAGACAGAGACAGTCTAACAGAGTTAAGGAGAGACAGAGACAGAGACAGTTTAACAGAGTTAAGGGGAGACAGAGACAGAGACAGTTTAACAGAGTTAAGGGGAGACAGAGACAGAGACAGTTTAACAGGGTTAAGGGGAGACAGAGACAGTTTAACAGGGTTAAGGGGAGACAGAGACAGACACAGTTTAACAGAGTTAAGGGGAGACAGAGACAGAGACAGTTTAACAGAGTTAAGGGGAGACAGAGACAGAGACAGTCTAACAGAGTTAAGGGGAGACAGAGACAGAGACAGTTTAACAGAGTTAAGGAGAGACAGAGACAGAGACAGTTTAACAGAGTTAAGGAGAGACAGAGACAGTTTAACAGAGTTAAGGAGAGACAGTCTAACAGAGTTAAGGGGAGACAGAGACAGAGACAGTCTAACAGAGTTAAGGAGAGACAGTCTAACAGAGTTAAGGGGAGACAGAGACAGAGACAGTCTAACAGAGTTAAGGAGAGACAGAGACAGAGACAGTTTAACAGAGTTAAGGGGGGACAGAGACAGACACAGTTTAACAGAGTTAAGGGGAGACAGAGACAGTTTAAAATAGTTAAGGGGAGACAGAGACAGAGACAGTTTAACAGGGTTAAGGGGAGACAGAGACAGACACAGTTTAACAGAGTTAAGGGGAGACAGAGACAGTTTAACAGAGTTAAGGGGAGACAGAGAAAGTTTAACAGAGTTAAGGGGAGAGAGAGACAGAGACAGTTTAACAGGGTTAAGGGGAGACAGAGACAGAGACAGTTTAATAGAGTTAAGGGGAGACAGAGACAGTTTAACAGAGTTAAGGGGAGAGAGAGACAGTTTAACAGAGTTAAGGGGAGACAGAGACAGTTTAACAGAGTTAAGGAGAGACAGAGACAGTTTAACAGAGTTAAGGGGGGACAGAGACAGAGACAGTTTAACAGAGTTAAGGGGAGACAGAGACAGAGACAGTCTAACAGAGTTAAGGAGAGACAGAGACAGTTTAACAGAGTTAAGGGGAGACAGAGACAGTCTAACAGAGTTAAGGAGAGACAGAGACAGTTTAACAGAGTTAAGGGGAGACAGAGACAGTCTAACAGAGTTAAGGAGAGACAGAGACAGTCTAACAGAGTTAAGGAGAGACAGAGACAGAGACAGTCTAACAGAGTTAAGGGGAGACAGAGACAGTTTAACAGAGTTAAGGGGAGACAGAGACAGAGACAGTCTAACAGAGTTAAGGGGAGACAGAGACAGAGATAGTTTAACAGAGTTAAGGGGAGACAGAGACAGTCTAACATAGTTAAGGGGAGACAGAGACAGTTTAGCAGGGTTAAGGGGAGACAGAGACAGAGACAGTCTAACAGGGTTAATGGGAGAGAGAGACAGTTTAGCAGAGTTAAGGGGAGACAGAGACAGAGACAGTCTAACAGGGTTAATGGGAGAGAGAGACAGTTTAACAGAGTTAAGGGGAGACAAAGACAGTCTAACAGGGTTAAGGGAAGACAGAGACAGAGACAGTTTAACAGAGTTAAGGGGAGACAGAGACAGTTTAACAGAGTTAAGGGGAGAGAGAGACAGTTTAACAGAGTTAAGGGGAGAGAGAGACAGAGACATTCTAACAGAGTTAAGGGGAGACAGAGACAGAGACAGTTTAACATAGTTAAGGGGAGAGAGAGAGAGAGAGACAGAGACAGAGACAGAGACAGTCTAACAGGGTTAAGGGGAGACAGAGACAGAGACATTTTAACAGAGTTAAGTGGAGACAGAGACAGAGACAGTTTAACAGGGTTAAGGGGAGACAGAGACAGACACAGTTTAACAGAGTTAAGGGGAGACAGAGACAGTTTAACATAGTTAAGGGGAGACAGAGACAGAGACAGTTTAACAGGGTTAAGGGGAGACAGAGACAGACACAGTTTAACAGAGTTAAGGGGAGACAGAGACAGTCTAACAGAGTTAAGGAGAGACAATGACAGAGACAGTCTAACAGAGTTAAGGGGAGACAGAGACAGTTTAACAGAGTTAAGGGGAGACAGAGAAAGTTTAACAGAGTTAAGGGGAGAGAGAGACAGAGACAGTTTAACAGGGTTAAGGGGAGACAGAGACAGAGACAGTTTAATAGAGTTAAGGGGAGACAGAGACAGTTTAACAGAGTTAAGGGGAGAGAGAGACAGTTTAACAGAGTTAAGGGGAGACAGAGACAGAGATAGTTTAACAGAGTTATGGGGAGACAGAGACAGTTGAACAGAGTTAACGGGAGACAGACACAGTTTAACAGGGTTAAGGGGAGACAGAGACAGTCTAACAGGGTTAAGGGGAGACAGAGACAGAGACATTTTAACAGAGTTAAGGGGAGACAGAGACAGTTTAACAGGGTTAAGGGGAGACAGAGACAGAGACAGTCTAACAGGGTTAAGGGGAGACAGTGACAGAGACAGTCTAACAGAGTTAAGGGGAGACAGAGACAGTTTAACAGAGTTAAGGGGAGAGAGAGAGACAGTTTAACAGAGTTAAGGGGAGACAGAGACAGAGATAGTTTAACAGAGTTAAGGGGAGACAGAGACAGTTGAACAGGGTTAAGGGGAGAGAGAGACAGTTTAGCAGAGTTAAGGGGAGACAGAGACAGTCTAACAGGGTTAATGGGAGAGAGAGACAGTTTAACAGAGTTAAGGGGAGACAGAGACAGTCTAACAGGGTTAAGCGAAGACAGAGACAGAGACATTTTAACAGAGTTAAGGGGAGACAGAGACAGTTTAACAGAGTTAAGGGTAGACAGAGACAGAGACAGTCTAACAGAGTTAAGGGGAGACAGAGACAGTTTAACATAGTTAAGGGGAGAGAGAGACAGAGACAGTCTAACAGAGTTAAGGGTAGACAGAGACAGAGACAGTTTAACAGAGTTAAGGGGAGACAGAGACAGTTTAACAGAGTTAAGGGGAGACAGAGACAGTTTAACAGAGTAAAGGGGAGACAGAGACAGTTTAACAGAGTTAAGGGGAGACATAGACAGTTTAACAGAGTTAAGGGGAGACAGAGACAGAGACAGTCTAATAGGTTAAGGGGATACAGAGACAGAGACAGTCTAACAGAGTTAAGGGGAGACAGAGACAGAGATAGTTTAACAGAGTTATGGGGAGACAGAGACAGTTGAACAGGGTTAAGGGGAGAGAGAGACAGTTTAGCAGAGTTAAGGGTAGACAGAGACAGAGACAGTTTAACAGAGTTAAGGGGAGACAGAGACAGAGACAGTCTAACAGAGTTAAGGGGAGACAGAGACAGTTTAACAGAGTTAAGGGGAGACAGAGACAGTTTAACATAGTTAAGGGGAGAGAGAGACAGAGACAGAGACAGTCTAACAGGGTTAAGGGGAGACAGAGACAGAGACATTTTAACAGAGTTAAGGGGAGACAGAGACAGTCTAACAGGGTTAAGGGGAGAGAGAGACAGTTTAACAGAGTTAAGGGGAGACAGAGACAGTCTAACAGGGTTAAGGGGAGACAGAGACAGACACAGTCTAACAGGGTTAAGGGGAGACAGAGACAGACACAGTCTAACAGGGTTAAGGGGAGACAGAGACAGTCTAACAGAGTTAAGGGTAGACAGACACAGTTTAACAGAGTTAAGGGGAGACATAGACAGTTTAACAGAGTTAAGGGGAGACAGTAATGTAAAAAACTCTCTCTCTCTCTCTCTCTCTCTCTCTCTCTCCCTCTCTCTCTCTCTCTCTCTCTCTCTCTCTCCCCTGACCCGCCAAACCGCGCTTCTTAACACCTGCCCCGCTTAACCTTGAAAAGCCAGTCGCAGGAAACACAAGGAGTCGCTAGAGCGCGGTGAGTCATGTAAAGCCCCCCCCAAGGCAATACCCTCCCCAGCCAAGAAGTAGTGCACCTGATTCAACGCGGGGTAGATTCTATTTTAAGAAGAGGTGTTGAGAAGCTGTTACCTAACCCTCTTCATGTTGGTAGCCAGCTGTTAAGCCATGGAAACACACACACACAGAGCATGTCCTTGACACACAGCCTTATGGGTAATTCTGGGAGAAATCAGTAGCCTTGCCAATCAGATCATGTGGCACTACTGTCCAGTAAACTAAATGAGATGGCTTTAATCACAGACGCGCGACATGAATCAATGTTATATGTTCCAGCGTGCACAGACACACACACACACACACACACACACACACACACACACACACACACACACACACACACACACACACACACACACACACACACGCACACACACAGACACACACACACACACACACACAGACACACACACTCACAGACACACTCACACACACACTGCGCTGTAGGAAGTGATCTCATCAGAATATCACTGTATTCTACATTACTTTCCAACTGTCAGCAGAGTTGAAGTTGCATCAATTTTCACCTGAAGCTCTCTGGGGGAGAAGAAGGAATTCACTTGGATTTTTCCCATGTGTGTGTGTGTGTGTGTGCGTACATTGAGCTTGCATCCAGTGTTAATTAAGAAATCATTTAGTTTTGTTTTTTTGTGATATATTGGACTGTGTTGTAGTAGACATTGTCATGCAAGAAGACATGCTGCCTCTCTATGCTGTGATGTGTCAACAACCACCTCTCAGACTAAACAGACACATGTAGTAAACCTGGTGGGATTGTAACCGACAGACAGAACTTAACCCGATCCTGTAGGGTACCGCAGAATTTATTAAAATGCTACTAACAGAAGATAATATGCACCAGCGGGCCGAAATAAGCTTGATTGCAACGAGTCAAGTGGTGATGATACCAGACATCTCCTAGTTACTGTGTCAAGTGGTGATGATACCAGACATCTCCCAGTTACTGTGTCAAGTGGTGATGACACCAGACATCTCCTAGTTACTGTGTCTAGTGGTGATGATACCAGACATCTCCTTGTCACTGTGTCAAGTGGTGATGATACCCAGACATCTCCTAGTTACTGTGTCAAGTGGTGATGACACCAGACATCTCCTAGTTACTGTGTCAAGTGGTGATGATACCCAGACATCTCCCAGTTACTGTGTCAAGTGGTGATGACACCAGACATCTCCTAGTTACTGTGTCTAGTGGTGATGATACCAGACATCTCCTTGTCACTGTGTCAAGTAGTGATGATACCCAGACATCTCCCAGTTACTGTGTCAAGTGGTGATGATACCAGACATCTCCTAGTTACTGTGTCAAGTGGTGATGATACCAGACATCTCCCAGTTACTGTGTCAAGTGGTGATGATACCCAGACATCTCCTAGTTACTGTGTCAAGTGGTGATGATACCAGACATCTCCCAGTTACTGTGTCAAGTGGTGATGACACCAGACATCTCCTAGTTACTGTGTCAAGTGGTGATGATGATACCAGACATCTCCTAGTTACTGTCAAGTGGTGATGATACCAGACATCTCCTTGTTACTGTGTCAAGTGGTGATGATACCAGACATCTCCTAGTTACTGTGTCAAGTGGTGATGATACCAGACATCTCCTAGTTACTGTGTCAAGTGGTGATGATACCCAGACATCTCCTAGTTACTGTGTCAAGTGGTGATGATACCAGACATCTCCCAGTTACTGTGTCAAGTGGTGATGACACCAGACATCTCCTAGTTACTGTGTCTAGTGGTGATGATACCAGACATCTCCTTGTCACTGTGTCTAGTGGTGATGATACCAGACATCTCCTTGTCACTGTGTCAAGTGGTGATGATACCCAGACATCTCCTAGTTACTGTGTCAAGTGGTGATGATACCAGACATCTCCTAGTTACTGAGTCAAAGTGGTGATGATACCCAGACATCTCCTAGTTACTGTGTCAAGTGGTGATGATACCCAGACATCTCCTTGTTACTGTGTCTGAACAAACACTGTAAATACTACCTACAGTGGCAAGAAAAAGTAAGTGAACCCTTTGGAATTACCTGGATTTCTGCATAAATTGGTCATACAATTTGATCTGATCTTCATCTATGTCACACAAATAGACAAACAGTGTGCTTAATCTAATAGCACACAAATGATTGTATTTTTCTTGTCTATATTGAATACATAATTTAAACATTCACAGTGTAGGTTGGGAAAAGTATGTGAACCCCCTAGGCTAATGACTTCTCCAAAACTAATTGGAGTCAGGAGTCAGCTAACCTGGAGTCCAATCAATGAGAAAAGATTGGAGATGTTGGATAGAGATTCCTTACCCTGTAAAAAACACTCACAAAATGTGAGTTTACTATTCACAAGAAGCATTGCCTGATGTGAACAATGCCTCAAACAAAACAAATCTCAGAAGACCTAAGATTAACCTCTCTAGGTGGGACACTAGCGTCAACATCCAGTGGGACACCTGGCCAATTGCAGAGCGCCAATTGCAGAGCGCCAAATTCAAAAACAGAAATTCTCATTATAAAAATTCTTAAAACATACAAGTGTTATACATCTGTTTAAAGATGAACTTCTTGTTCACCCAACCACGGTGTCAGATTTAAAAAATGCTTCACGGCGAAAGCATACCATGCGATTATCTGAGAACAGCGTCCAGCAGACAAATCATTACAAACAGTTACCAGCCAAGTAGAGGAGTTACACAAGTCAGAAATAGCAATAAAACTAATCACTTACCTTTGATGATCTTCATATGGTTGCACTCACAAGACTCTCATTTACTCAATTAATGTTTGTTTTGTTCGATAAAGTCCCTGTTTATATCCAAAAACCTCAGTTTTGTTCACACGTTTTGTTCAGTAATCCACAGGCTCAAACGCAATCACAACAGTCAGTGGTAAGACAAATTGTCGATAAAATGGAGAAAGTTCAGCACTGTTGCTACTCTCCTTAGGAGTGGCCGTCCTGCAAAGGTGACTGCAAGAGCGCAGCGCAGAATGCCCATTGAGGTTAAGAAGAATCGTAGAGTGTCAGTTAACCTCTTGTAACTAGGGGGCACTATTTTTATTTTGGGAAAAATAACGTTCCCAAAGTATGTGAAGGGTTGAAGCTCAATGGCAATGGAGCTTTTTCCCCCTTTCCCCTCAGGATTGTTTGATGAAAATGATTGTAAGTAACATTAGTCTCAAAAGGGAGGAAACGTGGTGGGAAATGTATTAATAGACATGATATGATTTTTATGCTGATACAAATGGGTCTTGTGTGACTTAGTCATAAGTCTGGGCGTACAGACAAGAGCCGTTTTGGGTGCACTCGTAGTATGTGACATCCTGTATTCTGCACGAACTTTGCTGTGTGGAAACTCGCAGGAAGGAACAGACAACGGTGGCAATGTGAGCTATCTTAATCTGCACAGTGAAGCTAAATCACCTTTTACACACCACGTTCCGCCCCTGTTTCCACACATCTGCTAAACTGCCACATAGATAAAAGAGGTTGTACTTTTCTATAAAAGCTGAGAGCCAACTCTGTTCATTGGGATTTTAACTCTACACTATTGAGTGATTGTTAACAGCTACATTTTTGCAAATCTTATGATAAAGTTGTTGTTTGAAGAATCTACAGTATCTCTTCCTTACGGATTAGAATTTCCACAACAATTGACAAATATACTTTAAATGAGCAGGCGACACTCACCAAAAATCCATCCATATCCCTCCTGTAGATGGCGCATAGGCCAACATTACTGTTCCGCAGAACGAACGAGTCGTGCATTCCACCTGGCCACCACATTCAGCAGCTTGTATGGAAATCTGATCATTTTCACCTGTCCTTGTTATTGTCTCCAACCCCCAGGTGCCGCATGTTATCCCTTGGTGTACATATCCCTGTGTTTCCTGTCTCTCTGTACCGGTGTATTTATCCCTGTGTTTCCTGTCTCTCTGTACCAGTGTATTTATCCCTGTGTTTCCTGTCTCTCTGTACCAGTGTACATATCCCTGTGTTTCCTGTCTCTCTGTGCCAGTGTACATATCCCTGTGTTTCCTGTCTCTCTGTACCAGTGTACATATCCCTGTGTTTCCTGTCTCTCTGTGCCAGTGTACATATCCCTGTGTTTCCTGTCTCTCTGTACCAGTGTACATATCCCTGTGTTTCCTGTCTCTCTGTACCAGTGTACATATCCCTGTGTTTCCTGTCTCTCTGTGCCAGTGTACATATCCCTGTGTTTCCTGTCTCTCTGTACCAGTGTACATATCCCTGTGTTTCCTGTCTCTCTGTACCAGTGTACATATCCCTGTGTTTCCTGTCTCTCTGTACCAGTGTACATATCCCTGTGTTTCCTGTCTCTCTGTACCAGTGTACATATCCCTGTGTTTCCTGTCTCTCTGTGCCAGTGTACATATCCCTGTGTTTCCTGTCTCTCTGTACCAGTGTACATATCCCTGTGTTTCCTGTCTCTCTGTACCAGTGTACATATACCTGTGTTTCCTGTCTCTCTGTACCAGTGTACATATCCCTGTGTTTCCTGTCTCTCTGTGCCAGTGTACATATCCCTGTGTTTCCTGTCTCTCTGTCCCAGTGTATTTATCCCTGTGTTTCCTGTCTCTCTGTACCAGTGTATTTATCCCTGTGTTTCCTGTCTCTCTGTCCCAGTGTATTTATCCCTGTGTTTCCTGTTTCCAAGTCAAGTGTTTTTCCTGTCTCTCTGTGCCAGTTCGTCTTGTATGTTCCAAGTCAACCAGCGTTTTTCCTGTGCTCCTGCCTTTTCTTTTCCCTTTTTCTAGTCCTCCCGGTTTTGACCCTCTTGGTGTTACGGTTTTCTAGGTGTGGTGAAGGAGAGTCGGACCAAACTGCAGCGTGTCGATTGCGATCCATGTTTATTTAAACAAACGTAAACACGACTAAACACGAACACTACAAAAACAATAAACGAAACGAAAACCGAAAACAGCCTATACTTGTGTCAACTAACATCAAACAAGGACATCAGGACAAATAGGACAATCACCCACGACAAACTCAAAGAATATGGCTGCCTAAATATGGTTCCCAATCAGAGACAACGATAAACACCTGCCTCTGATTGAGAACCACTCCAGACAGCCATAGACTTTGCTAGATAACCCACTACGCTACAATCCCAATACCAACACCAAAACCCCAAGACAAAACACACCCCAATACAAAAACCCCATGCCACACCCTGGCCTGACCAAATACATAAAGATAAACACAAAATACTTTGACCAGGGCGTGACACCTTGCCTGTTTTCTGGACTCTGTACCTGCCTGCCTGACCTTTCTGCCTGCCCTGACCTTGAGCCTGTCTGCCACTCTGTTCCCTCTTGGACTCTGTACCTGCCTGCCTGACTATTCTCCCTGTCCTGACCTCGAGCCTGCCTTCCACTCTGTTCCCTCCTGAACTCTGATCTGGTTTTGACCTTTTGCCTGTCCACGACCATTCTCTTGCCTACCCCTTTGGATTAATAAACATTGTAAGACTCCAACCATTTGCCTCCTGTGTCTGCATCTGGGTCTCGCCTTGTGCCCTTATAATGCCCATCGGCAAGCTGTTGCACGTTGATGTTCTCCTGAAAGGGATGTGTTTGCCTTTCTAAAGTAGGTCTCTCTCCTTCGCCTCTAATTTAACAAATGCCTTTATTTGGATTATTATCGGTAAACAAATGCACTTGATGCGGTCAAATTATATATTTCCTGTCAAGATATGTGGCATGTATTCACAATGAAAAATGCAATTAAATAGAAAAATAATTGAATTATTGGGCTCACAATTTCACACATTTTGCAACATATATTTTCCTCCGTTCTATGCTTGACAAACAGTTCCCTTATTCCACCACTTGGCACTGTGCGTACACATGGTCATGGCTGTGAGTCAATTTACGCACAGTCTCACAAGGAAATGTTGACACAGATCAATCTCACACTCTCAAGGAAATGTTTACACAGATCAATCTCACACTCCCAAGGAAATGTTTACACAGATCAATCTCACACTCTCAAGGAAATGATCCCACGTGTGCTCGATAAATTACGCCCAACTCTAATGTTGGTGACAGGTCTAATGCTGGTGACAGGTCTAATGTTGGTGACAGGTCTAATGCTGGTGACAGGTCTAATGTTGTCTTCCAGCCAACTGTAACACTGGTGACAGGTCTAATGTTGGTGACAGGTCTAATGTTGGTGACAGGTCTAATGTTGGTGACAGGTCTAATGTTGTCTTCCAGCCAACTGTAACACTGGTGACAGGTCTAATGTTGGTGACAGGTCTAATGTTGGTGACAGGTCTAATGTTGGTGACAGGTCTAATGCTGGTGACAGGTCTAATGCTGGTGACAGGTCTTATGCTGGTGACAGGTCTAATGCTGGTGACAGGTCTAATGTTGGTGACAGGTCTAATGCTGGTGACAGGTCTAATGCTGGTGACAGGTCTAATGTTGGTGACAGATCTAATGCTGGTAACAGGTCTAATGCTGGTGACAGGTCTAATGCTGGTGACAGGTCTAATGTTGGTGACAGGTCTAATGCTGGTGACAGGTCTAATGTTGGTGACAGGTCTAATGTTGTCTTCCAACCAACTGTAACACTGGTGACAGGTCTAATGCTGGCGACAGGTCTAATGCTGGTGACAGGTCTAATGCTGGTGACAGGTCTAATGCTGGTGACAGGTCTAATGCTGGTGACAGGTCTAATGTTTGTGACAGGTCTAATGTTGGTGACAGGTCTAATTCTGGTGACAGGTCTAATGCTGGTGACAGGTCTAATGCTGGTGACAGGTCTAATGTTGGTGACAGGTCTAATGCTGGTGACAGGTCTAATGTTGGTGACAGGTCTAATGTTGTCTTCCAACCAACTGTAACACTGGTGACAGGTCTAATGCTGGCGACAGGTCTAATGCTGGTGACAGGTCTAATGCTGGTGACAGGTCTAATGCTGGTGACAGGTCTAATGTTGGTGACAGGTCTAATGTTGGTGACAGGTCTAATTCTGGTGACAGGTCTAATGCTGGTGACAGGTCTAACGCTGGTGACAGGTCTAATGCTGGTGACAGGTCTAATGTTGGTGACAGGTCTAATGCTGGTGACAGGTCTAATGCTGGTGACAGGTCTAATGCTGGTGACAGATCTAATGCTGGTGACAGGTCTAATGCTGGTGACAGGTCTAATGCTGGTGACAGGTCTAATGTTGCCTTCCAGCCAACTGTAACAATGGTGACAGGTCTAATGTTGTCTTCCAGCCAACTGTAATGCTGGTGACAGGTCTAATGCTGGTGACAGGTCTAATACTGGTGACAGGTCTATTGCTGGTGACAGGTCTAATGTTGGTGACAGGTCTAATGCTGGTAACAGGTCTAATGCTGGTGACAGGTCTAATGCTGGTGACAGGTCTAATGCTGGTGACAGGTCTAATGCTGGTGACAGGTCTAATGTTGGTGACAGGTCTAATGCTGGTGACAGGTCTAATGTTGGTGACAGGTCTAATGTTGTCTTCCAACCAACCGTAACACTGGTGACAGGTCTAATGCTGGTGACAGGTCTAATGCTGGTGACAGGTCTAATGCTGATGACAGGTCTAATGTTGTCTTCCAACCAAGTGTAACACTGGTGACAGGTCTAATGCTTGTGACAGGTCTAATGCTGGTGACAGGTCTAATGCTGGTGACAGGTCTAATGTTGGTGACAGGTCTAATGTTAGTGACAGGTCTAATGCTGGTGACAGGTCTAATGTTGGTGACAGGTCTAATGTTGGTGACAGGTCTAATGCTGGTGACAGGTCTAATGCTGGTTACAGGTCTAATGTTGGTGACAGGTCTAACGCTGGTGACAGGTCTAATGCTGGTGACAGGTCTAATGTTGGTGACAGGTCTAATGTTGGTGACAGGTCTAATGTTGGTGACAGGTCTAATGCTGGTGATAGGTCTAATGTTGGTGACAGGTCTAATGTTGGTGACAGGTCTAATGCTGGTGACAGGTCTAATGCTGGTGACAGGTCTAATGTTGGTGACAGGTCTAACACTGGTGACAGATCTAATGCTGGTGACAGGTCTAATGCTGGTGACAGGTCTAATGTTGGTGACAGGTCTAATGCTGGTGACAGGTCTAATGCTGGTGACAGGTCTAATGTTGGTGAGAGGTCTAATGCTGGTGACAGGTCTAATGCTGGTGACAGGTCTAATGCTGGTGACAGGTCTAATGCTGGTGACAGGTCTAATGTTGTCTTCCAGCCAACTGTAACACTGGTGACAGGTCTAATGTTGTCTTCCAGCCAACTGTAACACTGGTGACATTTCTAATATTGGTGACAGGTCTAATGCTGGTGACAGGTCTAATGCTGGTGACAGGTCTAATGTTGGTGACAGGTCTAATGCTGGTGACAGGTCTAATGCTGGTGACAGATCTAATGCTGGTGACAGGTCTAATGCTGGTGACAGGTCTAATGCTGGTGACAGGTCTAATGCTGGTGACAGGTCTAATGCTGGTGACAGGTCTAATGTTGGTGACAGGTCTAATGCTGGTGACAGGTCTAATGTTGGTGACAGGTCTAATGTTGGTGACAGGTCTAACACTGGTGACAGATCTAATGCTGGTGACAGGTCTAATGCTGGTGACAGGTCTAATGTTGGTGACAGGTCTAATGCTGGTGACAGGTCTAATGCTGGTGACAGGTCTAATGTTGGTGACAGGTCTAATGCTGGTGACAGGTCTAATGCTGGTGACAGGTCTAATGTTGGTGAGAGGTCTAATGCTGGTGACAGGTCTAATGCTGGTGACAGGTCTAATGCTGGTGACAGGTCTAATGCTGGTGACAGGTCTAATGTTGTCTTCCAGCCAACTGTAACACTGGTGACAGGTCTAATGTTGTCTTCCAGCCAACTGTAACACTGGTGACATTTCTAATATTGGTGACAGGTCTAATGCTGGTGACAGGTCTAATGCTGGTGACAGGTCTAATGTTGGTGACAGGTCTAATGCTGGTGACAGGTCTAATGCTGGTGACAGATCTAATGCTGGTGACAGGTCTAATGCTGGTGACAGGTCTAATGCTGGTGACAGGTCTAATGCTGGTGACAGGTCTAATGCTGGTGACAGGTCTAATGCTGGTGACAGGTCTAATGCTGGTGACAGGTCTAATGTTGGTGACAGGTCTAATGCTGGTGACAGGTCTAATGTTGGTGACAGGTCTAATGTTGGTGACAGGTCTAATGCTGGTGACAGGTCTCATGCTGGTGACAGGTCTAATGCTCTCTTCTCCCCTCTCTCTCTCTTCTCATCTTTCTCTCTCTTCTCCCCTCTCTCTCTTCTTCCCTCTCTCTCTCTCTTCTTCCCTCTCTCTCTCTCTTCTTATCTCTCTCTGTCTGCTGTCTAACCATCTGTTCCTGTAGAGCTAGCATGAGTCACAGGCCAGATCTGAGCAATGGCATCTGGGTACCATGACCACCTGCCTGCCTGTTACTCTACAACTCAGATTTTCACCCCCAACCCTCTCTCTGCCTTTCCTGCCTGCCTGTACCTCCTACTGTAAATCTCCGTACCTCTCTATATACCTCTCTACAAACCTCTCTATTTGAATCTCTATATACCTCTCTATAAATCTCTATATACCTCTCCATATACCTCTCTATATAGCTCTCTATATACTTCAGAGCATGCGCAGACCAGCTGGCTGGTGTGTTTACGGACATATTCAATCAATCCTGGCCATGCACGCCTCCAACTCAATCATCAAGTTTGCGGACGACACTACAGTGGTAGGCTTGATTACCAACAACGACGAGACGGCCTACAGGGAGGAGGTGAGGGCCCTCAGAGTGTGGTGTCAGGACAATAACCTCACACTCAAAGTCAACAAAACAAAGGAGAGGAAGGTGGACTTCAGGAAACAGCAGAGGGAGCAGCCCCCTATCCACATCGATGGGACAGTAGTGGAGAGGGTAGTAAGTTTTAAGTTCCTCGGCGTACACATCAAGGACAAACTGAATTGGTCCACCCACACAGACAGCGTCGTGAAGAAGGCACAGCAGCGCCTCTTCAACCTCAGGAGGCTGAAGAAATTCGGCCTGTCACCAAAAGCACTCACAAACTTCTACAGATGCACAATCGAGAGCATCCTGTCGGGCTGTATCACCGCCTGGTACGGCAAATGCTCCGCCCACAACCGTTAGGTTCTCCAGAGGGTAGTGAGGTCTGCACAACGCATCACCGGGGGCAAACTACCTGCCCTCCAGGACACCTACACCACCCGATGTCACAGGAAGGCCATAAAGATCATCAAGGACAACAACCACCCGAGCCACTGCCTGTTCACCCCGCTATCATCCAGAAGGCGAGGTCAGTACAGGTGCATCAAAGCAGGGACCGAGAGACTGAAAAACAGCTTCTATTTCAAGGCCATCAGACTGTTAAACAGCCACTGCTAACATTGAGTGGCTGCTGCCAACACACTGACTCAACTCCAGCCACTTTAATAATGGGAGTTGATGGGAAATGATGTAAAATATATCACTAGCCACTTTAAACAATGCTACTTAATATAATGTTTACATACCCTACATTATTCATCTCATATGTATATACTGTACTCTATATCATCTACTGCATCTTTATGTAATACATGTATCACTAGCCACTTTAAACTATGCCACTTTGTTTACATACTCATCTCATATGTATATACTGCACTCGATACCATCTACTGTATCTTGCCAATGCCGTTCTGTCCCATCATTCATTCATATATCCTTATGTACATATTCTTTATCCCCCTACACTTGTAGTCGTTTTTGAATTGTTAGTTAGATTACTTGTTGTTATTACTGCATTGTCGGAACTAGAAGCACAAGCATTTCGCTACACTCGCATTAACATCTGCTAACCATGTGTATGTGACCAATACATTGGATTTGATTTGATTTGATATACTGTACTCTATACCATATATTGCATCTTGCCGAAGCCGCACGGCCATCTCTCATCCATATATTTATATGTACATATTCTCATTCCATCCCTGTACATTGTGTAAATAAGGTAGTCATTGTGAATTTGTTAGATTACTGAATACGTGGTTTGTCGTACGGTAATTTGGTAAAAAGCCAATTTGACATTTGCTCAGTACATTGTTGTCATTGAGGAAATGTACGAGTCTGCTGTTAATGATAATGCAGAGGATTTCCTCAAGGTTGCTGTTGATACACATCCCACGGTAGTTATTGGGGTCAAATTTGTCTCAACGTTTGTGGATTGGGGGGATCAGGCCTTGGTTCCAAATATCGGGGAAGATATCAGAGGATGATGTTAAAGAGTTTAAGTATAGCCAATTGGAATTTGGGGTTTGTATATTTGAATATTTAATTCTAAGATTTGTATTTGATACAAACGATATATGTGTTGTCGTTTGTTTGTTCTTTGTTATTGGGCCAAAAAGATTGTAGAAGTGGTTTATCCATTCATCTCCGTTTTGGATAGATAATTCTTCGTGTAGTTGTTTGTTTGTTCTTTGTTATTGGGCCAAAAAGATTGTAGAAGTGGTTTATCCATTCATCTCCGTTTTGGATAGATAACTCTTCGTGTTGTTGTTTGTTTGTTCTTTGTTATTGGGCCAAAAAGATTGTAGAAGTGGTTTATCCATTCATCTCCGTTTTGGATAGATAACTCTTTGTGTTGTTGTTTGTTTGTTCTTTGTTATTGGGCCAAAAAGATTGTAGAAGTGGTTTATCCATTCATCTCTGTTTTGGATAGATAACTCTTCGTGTTGTTGTTTGTTTGGAGTTTTCCAATTTTCCCAGAAGTGGTTAGATTCTATGGATTTTTTTTTCTCCAGTAGTGTATTTCTGTTTTAGTGATTCACCGTAGTGAAGGTTTTCTGGGTCTCTATGTTTTTGGTTGGATAGCTTTCTCAATTTATTCCTTAGGTTTTTGCATTCTTCATCAAACCATTTGTCATTGTTAATTTTCTTAGGGTTGACCTGCTTGAAATGTTTAGATTTGATAGGGAAGCTCTTAGCTAAGAAGCTGAGAGCTCAAATATACTGATTAGGTTTTCTTTCTGCCAAGTTTACACCTTCACTCTTACAGTGACATATTTTGTCCAGGAAATTGTCTAGAAGGGATTGTATTTCTTGTTGTCTAATAATTTATTGGTAGGTAAAAACACTATGTTCCTTGCAGCATTTCTTAATATTATTCAGTTCCTTTGGCTTTGATGCCTCATTGAGTATTGCTCTGTTCAAGTAGACTGTGATTTTGCTGTGATCTGATAAGGGTGATGAGCTGTTGGTGTACCTACAGTCGTGGCCAAAAGTTTTGAGAATGACACAAATATACATTTTCGTCTGCTGCCTCAGTTTGTATGATGGCAATTTGCATATACTCCAGAATGTTATGAAGAGTGATCAGAGGAATTGCAAAGTCCCTATTTGCCATGCAAATGAACTGAACCCCAAAAAACATTTCCACTGCATTTCAGCCCTGCCACAAAAGGAGCAGCTGACATCATGTCAGTGATTCTCTCGTTAACACAGGTGTGATTGTTGACGAGGACAAGGCTGGAGATCACTTTGTCATGCTGATTGAGTTTGAATAACAGACTGGAAGTTTCAAAAGGAGGGTGGTGCTTGGAATCATTGTTCTTCCTCTGTCAACCATGGTTACCTGCAAGGAAAAACGTGCCGTCATCATTGCTTTGCACAAAAAGGGCTTCATAGGCAAGGATATTGCTACCAGCAAGATTTAACCTAAATCAACCATTTATCGGATCATCAAGAACATCAAGGAGAGCGGTTCAATTGTTGTGAAGAAGGCTTCAGGGTGCCCAAGAAAGTCCAGCAAGCGCCAGGACCGTCTCCTAAAGTTGATTCAGCTGCGGGATCGGGGCACCACCAGTACAGAGCTTGCTCAGGAATGGTAGTAGGCAGGTGTGAGTGCATCTGCACGCACAGTGAGGCGAAGACTTTTGGAGGATGGCCTGGTGTCTAGAAGGGCAGCAAAGGAGCCACTTCTCTCCAGGAAAAACATCAGGGACAGACTGATATTCTGCAAAAGGTACATGGATTGGACTGCTGAGGACTGGGGTAAAGTCATTTTCTCTGATGAATCCCCTTTCCGATTGTTTGGGCATCCGGAAAAAAACTTGTCCGGAGAAGACAAGGTGAGCGTTACCATCAGTCCTGTGTCATGCCAACAGTAAAGCATCCTGAGACCATTCATGTGTGGGGTTGCTTCTCAGCCAAGGGAGTGGGCTCACTCACAATTTTGCCTAAGAACACAGCCATGAATAAAGAATGGTACCAACACATCCTCCGAGAGCAACTTCTCCCAACCATCTAGGAACAGTTTGGTGACGAACAATGCCTTTTCCAGCATGATGGGGCTCGGGGAACAAAACATTGATATTTTGGGTCCATGGCCAGGAAACTCCCCAGACCTTAATCCCATTGAGAACTTGTGGTCAATCCTCAAGAGGCGGGTCCCCATATTCATTTCTAGCCATATGTAAAATGTTCCTGTTTTGACTAATTTAATAGAGTGGGTCAGGTCTGATCTATACCAAATTAGCATACAACCTGATTCCCTTCCCTGTTTCACACCTGGTAGTTTGGTGGATGAGTCTACAAGCTCTGTGTAACCTAGAGGGGAACCAGTGGGTCCGTATCCTCTATACCATGTTTCTTGTCGGGTGACAAAGTCTGTATTTCCAATTTATTTGATGAGGTCTGGGTTCCTGATCTTTAGGCCAAAGGCAGATGACCTCAGACATTGTATATTCCAGAATGAGATAGTAAAAGCTTTGTGTTCCATAAAGTGAGAGAAAATGGGAGGCAGGCTGGTTGCCACACACACAGGATCCCCTATCCCCCAATGGGACACCTGTATGGACATGAGTGACAGAGGGAGGGGTTAATATGGAGGGGAGGGGATAATAGGGAGGGCTAGGGTTAATAGGGAGGATTAATATGGGGGGTTAATAGGGAGGGGTTAATAGAGAGGGGGGGGGGTTAATAGGGAGGGTTAATATGGAGGGTTAATAGGGAGGGGAGGGGTTAATAGGGAGGGGAGGGGTTAATAGGGAGGGTTAATATGAAGGGTTAATAGGGAGGGGAGGGGTTAATAGGGAGGGTTAATATGAAGGGTTAATAGGGAGGATTAATATGGAGGGTTAATAGGGAGGGGTTAATAGAGAGGGGGGACGTTAATAGGGAGGGTTAATATGGAGGGTTAATAGGGAGGGGTTAATATAGAGGGGGGGGGGGTTAATAGGGAGGGTTAATATGGAGGGTTAATAGGGAGGGTTAATATGGAGGGTTAATATGGAGGGTTAATAGGGAGGGTTAACAGGGAGGGGAGGGGTTAATAGGGAGGGGAGGGGTTAATAGGGAGGGTTAATATGGAGGGTTAATAGGGAGGATTAATATGGGGGGTTAATAGGGAGGGGTTAATAGAGAGGGGGGACGTTAATAGGGAGGGTTAATATGGAGGGTTAATAGGGAGGGGTTAATAGAGAGGGGGGACGTTAATAGGGAGGGTTAATATGGAGGGTTAATAGGGAGGGGTTAATATAGAGGGGGGGGGGTAATAGGGAGGGTTAATAGGGAGGGGAGGGGTTAATAGGGAGGGGAGGGGTTAATAGAGAGGGGTGAATAGGGAGGGGAGGGGTTAATAGAGAGGGGTGAATAGGGAGGGGAGGGGTTAATAGGGAGGGGAGGCGTTAATAGGGAGGGGAGGGGTAATAGAGAGGGGTGAATAGGGAGGGGAGGGGTTAATAGGGAGGGATAATGGGAGGGTTAATAGGGAAGGGAGGGGTTAATAGGGAGGGGAGGGTTAATAGGGAGGGGAGGGTTAATAGGGAGGGTTAATATGGAGGGATAATGGGGAGGGCTAGGGTTAATAGGGAGGGGAGGGTTAATAGGGAGGGTTAATATGGAGGGTTAATAGGGAGGGTTAATAGGGAGGGTTATTATGGAGTGTTAATAGGGAAGGGAGGGGTTAATAGGGAGGGTTAATATGGAGGGTTAATAGGGAGGGTTAATAGGGAGGGATAATGGGGAGGGTTAATATGGAGGGTTATTATGGAGGGTTAATATGGAGGGTTAATAGGGAGGGTTAACAGGGAGGGTTAATATGGAGGGTTAGTAGGGAGGGATAATAGGGAGGGTTAATAGGGAAGGATAATGGGGAGGGTTAATAGGGAGGGTTATTATGGAGGGTTAATATGGAGGGTTAATAGGGAGGGTTAATATGGAGGGTTAATATGAAGGGTTAATAGCGAGGGTTAATAGCGAGGGTTAATTGGGAGGGCTAGGGTTAATATGGAGGGTTAATATGGAGGGTTAATATGGGGGGCTAGGGTTAATATGGAGGGTTAATAGGGAGGGTTAATAGGGAGGGTTAATAGGGAGGGATAATGGGGAGGGTTAATAGGGAGGGTTAATATGGAGGGTTAATATGGAGGGTTAACCTTTAAGTCTTTACTGAAGACTCATCTCTTCAGTGGGTCATATGATTGAGTGTAGTCTGGCCCAGGAGTGGGAAGGTGAACGGAAAGGCTCTGGAGCAACGAACCGCCCTTGCTGTCTCTGCCTGGCCGGTTCCCCTCTTTCCACTGGGATTCTCTGCCTCTAACCCTATTACAGGGGCTGAGTCACTGGCTTGCTGGGGCTCTCTCATGCCGTCCCTGGAGGGGGTGCGTCACCTGAGTGGGTTGATTCACTGTTGTGGTCATCCTGTCTGGGTTGGCGCCCCCCCCCTTGGGTTGTGCCGTGGCGGAGATCTTTGTGGGCTATACTCAGCCTTGTCTCAGGATGGTAAGTTGGTGGTTGAAGATATCCCTCTAGTGGTGTGGGGGCTGTGCTTTGGCAAAGTGGGTGGGGTTATATCCTTCCTGTTTGGCCCTGTCCGGGGGTGTCCTCGGATGGGGCCACAGTGTCTCCTGACCCCTCCTGTCTCAGCCTCCAGTATTTATGCTGCAGTAGTTTGTGTCGGGGGGCTGGGGTCAGTTTGTTATATCTGGAGTACTTCTCCTGTCCTATTCGGTGTCCTGTGTGAATCTAAGTGTGCGTTCTCTAATTCTCTCCTTCTCTCTTTCTTTCTCTCTCTCGGAGGACCTGAGCCCTAGGACCATGCCCCAGGACTACCTGACATGATGACTCCTTGCTGTCCCCAGTCCACCTGGCCATGCTGCTGCTCCAGTTTCAACTTCCACCTGACTGTGCTGCTGCTCTAGTTTCAACTGTTCTGCCTTATTATTATTCGACCATGCTGGTCATTTATGAACATTTGAACATCTTGGCCATGTTCTGTTATAATCTCCACCCGGCACAGCCAGAAGAGGACTGGCCACCCCACATAGCCTGGTTCCTCTCTAGGTTTCTTCCTAGGTATTGGCATTTCTAGGGAGTTTTTCCTAGCCACCGTGCTTCTACACCTACATTGCTTGCTGTTTGGGGTTTTAGGCTGGGTTTCTGTACAGCACTTTGAGATATCAGCTGATGTACGAAGGGCTATATAAATACATTTGATTTGATTTGATTTGATTTAATATGGAGGGTTAATATGGAGGGTTAGGGTTAATATTGAAGGCTAGGGTTAATATGGTCCCTCCATAGGCTAGGGTTAATATGGAGGGTTTATATGGAGGGTTTATATGGAGTGTTGATATGAAGGGCTAGGGTTAATATGGAGGGCTAAGGTTAATATGGAGGGCTATGGTTAATATGGAGGGTTAATATGGAGGGTTTATATGGAGGGTTTATATGGAGGGTTAATATGGAGGGCTAGGGTTAATATAGAGGGTTAATATGGAGGGTTTATATGGAGGGTTTATATGGAGGGTTAATATGGAGGGTTAATATGGAGGGCTAGGGTTAATATGGAGGGTTAATATGGAGGGTTTATATGGAGGGTTAATATGGAGGGTTTATATGGAGGGTTAATATGGAGGGCTAGGGTTAATGTGGAGGGTTAATATGGAGGGCTAGGGTTAATATGGAGGGCTAAGGTTAATATTGAGGGTTTCTATGGAGGGCTAGGGTTAATATGGAGGGTTAATATGGAGGGTTTATATGGAGGGCTAATATGGAGGGTTATTATGGAGGGTTAATATGGAGGGCTATGGTTAATATGGAGGGTTAATATGGAGGAATAGGGTTAATATGGAGGGTTAATATGGAGGGTTATGGTTAATATGGAGGGTTTATATGGAGGGTTAACAGTTAGGGTTAGTATGGAGGGTTAATATGGAGGGTTAATATGGAGGGCTAAGGTTAATATGGAGGGTTTATATGGAGGGTTAATATGGAAGGCTAGGGTTAATATGGAGGGTTAATATGGAGGGCCAGGGTTAATATGGAGGGTTAATATGGAGGGCTAGGGTTAATATGGAGGGTTAATATGGAGGGTTAACATGGAAGGCTAGGGTTAATATGGAGGGTTAGGGTTACATGGAGGGCTAAGGTTAATATGGAGGGTTTATATGGAGGGCTAGGGTTCATATGGAGGGTTAATTTGGAGGGCTAGGGTTAATATGGAAGGCTAGGGTTAATATGGAGGGCTAAGGTTAATATGGAGGGTTTATATGGAGTGTTTAAAATGGAGGGTTAATAGTTAGGGTTAATATGGAGGGTTATATATGGAGGGCTAGGGTTAATATGGAGGGTTATAATGGAGGGCTAGGGTTAATTTGGGGGGTTAATATGGAGGGTTAATATGGAGGGTTAGGGTTAAAATGGAGGGTTAGGGTTAATATGGAGGGTTAATATGGAGGGCTAAGGTTAATATGGAGGGTTTATTTGGAGGGCTAGGGTTAATATGGAGGGCAGGGTTAATATGGAGGGTTAATAGTGAGGGTTTATATGGAGGGTTAATGGGGAGGGTTGTAGTGAGGGTTTATATGGAGTGTTAATATGGATGGATAATAGTGGGGGTTTACATGGAGGGTTAATATGGAGGGTTAATATGGAGGGTTAAGGTTAATATGGAGGGTTAATATGGAGGGCAGGGTTAATAGTGAGCGTTTATATGGATGGGTAATAGTGGGGGTTTACATGGAGGGTTAATATGGAGGGTTAATATGGAGGGTTAAGGTTAATATGGAGGGTTAATATGGAGGGCAGGGTTAATATGGAGGGTTAATAGTGAGGGTTCATATGGAGGGTTAATGGGGAGGATTGTAGTTAGGGTTAATTTGGAGGGTTAATATGGAGGGTTAATATGGAGGGTTTATATGGAGGGTTAATATGGAGGGTTAATATGGAGGGTTAATAGTGAGGGTTTATATAGAGGGTTTATATCGAGGGTTAATATGGAGGGTTAATATGGAGGGTTAATATGGAGGGTTTATATGGAGGGTTAATAGGGAGGGTTAATATGGAGGGTTAATAGTGAGGGTTAATATGGAGGGTTAATAGTGAGGGTTTATATGGAGGGTTAATATGGAGGGTTAATATGGAGGGTTAATAAGGAGGGTTAATATGGAGGGCTAGGGTTTATATGGAGGGTTAATATGGAGGGTTTATATGGAGGGTTAATATGGAGGGCTGGGTTAATCGCTAACTAATGTTATCAAGCCTTCACACACTGTTATTTCATGCATCTCTGAGAATCAATCACCATTTTCTCCCAAGGTCACCTTCCTCTCTGCCTCTCAGCGTGTTTGTGAATATCAAAATGCTGAATACAACAGGTGTAGTAGACCTTACAGTGAAATGCTGAATACAACAGGTGTAGTAGACCTTACAGTGAAATGCTGAATACAACAGGTGTAGTAGACCTCACAGTGAAATGCTGAATACAACAGGTGTAGTAGACCTTACAGTGAAATGCTGAATACAACAGGTGTAGTAGACCTTACAATGAAATGCTGAATACAACAGGTGTAGTAGACCTCACAGTGAAATGCTGAATACAACAGGTGTAGTAGACCTCACAGTGAAATGCTGAATACAACAGGTGTAGTAGACCTTACAGTGAAATGCTGAATACAACATGTGTAAACCTTACAGTGAAACGCTTACTTGCAAGCTCTTAACCAACAACGCAGTTTTAAGAAATATTGAGGCTATATATACAGAGAAAACCGGTTCAGAGTCAATGTGCACTGGTGTCGAGGTAATTGAGGTAATATGTACATGTAGGTAGAGTTATTAAAGGAGCTATGCATAGATAATAACAGAGAGTAGCAGCATCTTAGAAGAGGGAGGGTGGCAATGATAATAGTTTGGGTAGCCATTTAATTAGCTGTTCAGTAGGCTTATGGCTTTGGGGGTAGAAGCTGTTTAGAAGCGCTCCGGTACCGCTTGCCGTGAGGTAGCAGAGAGAACAGTCTATGACTAGGGTGACTGGAGTCATTGACAATTTTAGGACCTTCCTCTGATATCGCCTGGTATAGATGTCCTGGATGGCAGGGAGCTTGACCCCAGTGATGTACTGGGCCGTACGCACTACCCTCTGTTGTGCCTTGCGGTCGGAGGCTGAGCAGTTGCCATACCAGGCGGTGAAGCAAACAGTCAGGATGCTCTCGATGGTGCCTTGGGATGGAGAAGCCCTTGAAAGAGGGACAGAAGGCTCTATAGAGGATGGTGGAAATAAACCACCCATGTTTTATTGGCTGGAGAACAAACTGGACTCAGTTTGGTCTTGAAAAAGAAGGGTCAACACTGCAAATATTGACTCTTTTGCATCAACTTCATGTAATTGTCACTTAAAGCCTTTGACACTTATGAAATGCTTGTAATTATACTTCAGTATTCCATAGTAACACCTGACAATAATATCTAAAGACACTGAAGCAGCAGACTTTGTGAGAAGTAATATTTGTGTCATTCTCAAAACTTTTGGCCACGACTGTACACCTTGGGTCTGCTGGGAAAGTGGTGTCTGTGTGTCGTCTGACTCAGTGGTTCCCAAGCTTTTTTTTGTCAGGCCCCCATTCCAGCATTGGGTAACATCCCACGCCCCCGCCATGTCTGTTTCTATAGGAACAAGCACTGTTCATGCCAAGTTATCGTTACTCATTGTTGATTTATTCCTTGTGGTATTAAGGGCAGGTAAGAAGGTCACCTGTTGTTTACGAAGCAAATAACATTTGATGTTTTGCTGCATCTATGTTGCTGGATCACAATCTAGTCCATGTGAACGTACTGTTAAATAGAGAAGAGGCTCAGTGGAGGTTATTGATCGGACAGATCAATCCATGTATTTATTTTACCTTTATTTAACTAGGCAAGTCAGTTAAGAACCAATTCTCAGTTACAGTGATGGCCTGACCCGGACGACACTGGGACAATTGTGCGCCACCCAATCACGGCCGGTTGTGATACAGCCTAGAATCGAACCAGGGTCTGTAGTGACGCCTCTTGCCCAGAGATTCAGTGCCTTAGACCGCTGCGCCACTCTGGAGCCCATTGATCTAGTCCATGAGAACAGTAGAGCATGGTTATTGATTATATGGTTATTGATTATATGGTTATTGATTAGATGGTTATTGATTAGATGGTTATTGATTAGATGGTTATTGATTAGATGGTTATTGATTAGATGGTTATTGATTATATGGTTATTGATTATATGGTTATTGATTAGATGGTTATTGATTAGATGGTTATTGATTATATGGTTATTGATTATATGGTTATTGATTAGATGGTTATTGATTAGATGGTTATTGATTATATGGTTATTGATTAGATGGTTATTGATTATATGGTTATTGATTAGATGGTTATTGATTAGATGGTTATTGATTAGATGGTTATTGATTAGATGGTTATTGATTATATGGTTATTGATTATATGGTTATTGATTATATGGTTATTGATTAGACAGATCAGGTTCTCCACTGACTGCTTTGTTTTCCATTCTACTCATGATTCACACACACCTGTCCAAACCTGTTACCTAATTATCAAACTTGGCTAAGACATTGATTACACACACACACACACACACACACACACACACACACGCACACACACACACACACACACACACATGGTCAATAACATAGAAAACAATTAAAGAATTGACCCTCAGAGTCAGACTTATTTTTCATTATACAGGACTGGTACCTGTTCTAGTGTGTGTGTGTGTGTGTGTGTGTGTGTGTGTGTGTGTGTGTGTGTGTGTGTGTGTGTGTGTGTGTGTGTGTGTGTGTGTGTGTGTGTGTGTGTGTTGTATACAAAAAAAGTTCTCTTTTCATCTCTGACACCATGTATTTCTCTTTTGTTCTCGCCCCCTCATTCTCTCTCTCTCTGATCGCCCAACATTCCCACTCCTCTCTCTCAAAATCCTTTCTCTCTCTCTCTCTCTTTCTCTCTGTCACCCCCTAATTCCCTATCCTCTCTCTCTCTCTCTCTCTCTCTCTCTCTCTCTCTCTCTCTCTCTCTCTCTCTCTCTCTCTCTCTCTCTCTCTGTCACCCCCTAATTCCCTATCCTCTCTCTCTCTCTCTCTGTCGCCCCCTAATTCCCAATCCTCATCTCTCTCTCTCT